>NC_139920.1:28003565-28018565 GCF_963514095.1 Eutrigla gurnardus
TTAGGGTTTCTCTCTCTCTCTGCCGTTTCCTATTACGCCACGGATTAGTCAGCGCAGATCTGTAGATCATTTCACTGAGTGACAACCCTGTGTGTGTGTGTGTGTGTGTGTGTGTGTGTGTGTGTGTGTGTGTGAGGTCAGTAGTTGATGGTTTTCATCTTTCATTTTATAGCTTTATATCCTTTTATAAAATGGATCAGAGCAGAGTAAAAGCAACAGTAGACTAAAGATTTAAACTAATTAATTTTAACTCAATGACTGTTACTAATAATTTAGGATTTTAATGGCTTTTTGCCTTTATTGGCAGATATTAGGGAGGAAAGGGAGACACCGTGCAGCAAAGGGCCACGGGTCCAACTCCAACCCTGACCACGGCGGTCAGGACCCAGCCTCGGTGCAGCTTTCCACCGTGTCTCATGGTCTTCATCAGCAGATTGGCTTCCCTGATTCGTCCGTTTGGCCCAGTTGATTAACGGTGACGGGCAAACTCCATCCACTGATGACGCTGGTGAAATAAAAGCTCTGTTGTACGCTTCATCTCACTGATTTCAGTCCGCACAATCAAACTAACATAAAAAAAAAACACACAAGTATCCTGTTGAATGTGGTCATTAAGCGTTTAACTGAAACATAAGATGTTTGATGTCATGCATGCGTTTGATTTAACACACAACACGTCTCTCACACACTAAAGCAACAATGATGAATATCTGGTTTTGGTGCCAGGCTTTTTTCTTTTTCAGCCAGAAACAGAGTGATTGTTTCCAGACAACAATCAGGGATAAAACTTTTTTTTTTGCAGAAGAAGTCGAGATGCCAGTTCCTCCATTAAGCTCACTTCTCCTCGGGTCAAAAAAAACTCCAGTTACATATTCAGACAGCGACGGTCTCACCGTGCCCCAGCATGGATGTTTCCCTTTAATAAGTAGACACAGGGCTTCTTCCCCCCCCGACTCGCATTGCATCTCGCAGCCACACGTTCATAAATATGACAGAATCCTCTTTGAGAGAGAAATATTCATGTTCCCCCGGCCTGTCCATAAAGCTTTACGTCAGCCCTCCACACAAGCGAAGACACGGCGACGGGTAAAGTGGGAGTCAGCAGGTTTTTATTTTTCACTCTGCAGCAGCAGCAGCAGCAGCAGCAGCAGCAGCAGCAGCAGCAGCAGCAGCAGCAGTGTTATCAATGTGTTCTGTAAGGGAGTTATCATGGCGACGCCTGTCGAGACACAACAAATATCACAATTTCACATTGAAATAAAATACATGAGTCTCAGACGGGGACTAAGTTTGTGTTTGTGTGTGTGTTACATATAGAAAAACGATATATTTGCAGCACTGTGGTGTAGGCTTGTGTGTGTCTATGTGTGCACTTTGTGTTTGTGCAGAAAGAAAGAAAGAAAGAAAGAAAGAAAGAAAGAAAGAAAGAAAGAAAGAAAGGAAGAAAGAAAGAAAGAAACCAACCCAGCAGGAGTGAATTGACTGCAGAAACACAGACACTGCAGGTTGTATATGTCACAGATTACTTCTTATATGCCTGCAGGTTATGAATTATATTGTCCATGTTCCTCATTAGAAGGCCACCGATTTACTTATCTTGATTTCATTGTTTGAAGTGGAATAAATAAGTTGTCTAAAAAAAAAAAACGAGTTTAATTTCGAGTTTACCCACTGTGTGTGTGTGTGTGTGTGTGTGTGTGTGTGTAGCCCGTGCGTGTGTGTGTATAGCAGAAATAGCTGCACTGAAATTAACGGCGGAATTTACTGAGCATTTATGTAGCGTGACTGGCAGCGTGTGTGTGCGTGCGCGCGCGTGTGTGCAGAATAATTGGGACTTCAATGCCCACAATCCCCATAGACTGCTCCGCTCCCCCCCCTCCCCGCCTCTCCGCCGCCGCTCACACCCGTTCAGCGGCAGGGTCGGCGCGCGATTGGCCCGATTAGCCCGTGACATCAGGAGCCAACGTGGGGTACCCTCGCAACGATTGGTTAGAGCGAGGCACCGCTTGGGCCAATCACAACGCAGGGACGGCTCTCGAACAAGGAAGAGCTTTTAAGGTGGAACCGAAGAGTTGCTGATGGTGTGTCCTCCTCTCTCCCCACAGTGATTGAGACGTGAGTCCCTCTTCTTTACTGCGTTGTTGATGTAAGAAAAAGTACAAGTACGCGCCGTTACTTAACTGACAGGTGCCTTTGTTTGAATGTAAGTCACATCGTCTCTAACGACCGTTATACTTCCGGTTTTTACGTTAAAGTTTATGTAAAAAAACAAAAAACTGCTTCTTGTGTTCTTGTTTTTCTTTTAATTAGCTAACGTTAGCTTAAAAGTTTGAGTTATTTAAGCTAGGTAGGCATTAACAGAGTGCTATTTTTCAGCAGTTTGGTTCGGGTTTACGACCCCATCGTTTAGTCGTTTTTTTCACTGTAATAACCAACAGTATTTTATCGTCTTACACTCCAGATATTGAAGCTTTTATACAGTAAGAATTGACATGTTTATGCACTCTCAGATGTGAAATGTATTAAATTGTTAGCCTAATAAAACTCCCCGGTGTAGTTTTACCCTCTTGGACTCGTTCCTTATAGTTTAAAAAGTGCTTAAATATAGGAATAAATTGACTCCTGACACACATGTCTGCTGCTATTCCTTTTGAAATGTTTACTACTGTTGATATCTGATGTAATGACACATGAGTTGCCAGCTAATATCATCTGGTGCTGATATTTGAGGCATTGAGAGATGAAACGCATGCCTTTGCTGTACCTGGCAGCCGATTCATGCTCCTCTGGTGGGTTTCAGATTCTGCCGACTCGCTGTGAAGGTGCTGGATCCTCTCAGCCGGCATCCCTGAACTTCCTCATGGACCACAAAGGTCAGAGGTCAGTCAAACCAACTCTTTACGATGCAAAATCCACAGAGAAACGGCAGTTGCTCATTTTCCTGCACATCTTGGGGGGAATTGTATTATTAAATATCCTTTCAGTTGTGATTATTGAGTAAAGATTTGCAATAAAATTCTTCTGGTAAAAGGAGCTGAAAGCAAACATCCTATAGCAGGATTCTACACCGAATGCAGCTGCAAAGCTTTGAACCTGTGTGACTTCTGGACCGTGTTAGTGCCTGTCTGTGTGTTTGTATGCCTGCCCATCTGTCTCTCTGAACCCCAGTGTGTCAGTGAGTCGGGGGAATAATTACCTACATAATCCTTTCTCGACAATTTGATAATGCTGATTAGTACAATGGGCTACATGGGGAATGGTGGCGGTGGAGGTGGTGATGGGGGGGGGGGGGCATCATTGAATGACGGTGTGTTTTGTGAAAGAGAAAGCTGAAAGGCCGATTTTGAATGAAGCCAGATGGGAAGAAGAGGAGGAAAGTGTGTCCAAAATGGAACGGATTTATCTTTTTTTTTTGTAAGCACCTACAGGTGTGAAGGTGCTTTGCTGCCTCTCCACCAGTGTGTGTTGAGGTAAGCTGCAGAACTGTGTGACCCCAAAATGTATAAGTGGAAATCTAAGCTAGATGCTGGTACTATTTTATTTGCCAAATAGGTTGGCATAATTTCCTCTACGTCTCAAACTGTTTAAATGAGAGACAACGCTGTTAATTCTGCGATATGTTCACATTTTCCTTTGTTTTCTGGGATTCTCCGGTGTTAGTTTCTTGATAAACATCATAAGGTGCCAGGAATGATAGCGAGTGGAAAAGGAATGGTGTTTACTTCTGGTTTTACGTGGTGGTGAAGTCATTAAAAATGGTTTTCTATGCTTACATGTAGCGTGGCAGTAGCATGGTAAGCAAACTTACTTAATAACATGTTTTATACAGTAGTATATTTGCTAACATTAGGCACCTTAAGCCATATCATACCCGATTTAATTAGGCTATAGTGGCAAAAACTCTGGGTCTATGAGATGGAGCGTTATTGTGTTTAAGTACTTCTGTTTAAGTACTAGTTCTAGTAGTATTGCTTTGAACAAAGACAAGCTACAGAGCCATGAAATAGAATCCCCCAAAACAACACAAAAGAGATCATTTTGCCCTTTTAATCTCACTACACACCTGTAAAAGCAATCCTTGTCACAAAAATATGTCCACAGACACAGACATACACCTGGCCGTACTTTGCTTTATTGTTTATTCTTTGTAAATATTGTGCACACTTAACAGCAAGGCAAATTCCTTGTATGTGAAAACATACTTTACAATGAACTCCTAAACACACAATCCCAGCTCCACTGTCACGACTCGTTAATGAACTGTGAGATGGAATATGATAGAAAGACACATAAATGTAATAAAAAAAAGTAAAATGTAGAAGCAATTTTGCAAATCAATTAAAAGGAATAAAGGAGAACCATTATTTTACAAATATCATGATCACTTTATTACCAGTTTCATTTTCTACTCATAATCATATAATATTAAGCTCCTTACAAATGTTTAACCTATTAATCCATTAATTAATAGAGTATAATAAACCATAAATGGCTAGTTGAACGTGCGTAGTGTCAGTGATCTCATGCTGTTAATACAAAGCCTTCATCAGCGTCATCATCCCAACACCAAGAAGATACTGTCTAATATGTTTCTCCTCTAAACGTCCACCATTGTCCGGCTCCATGTCCTCTCTTATGTGAATATAAGATGAACCAAAGCCTCTCATCCACTTCTTCTTCTCTAACTTCAAGAGAAAACGTTTCCATATGCAGCTTCTTACTCGCAGCGGTGTAATGCGTACTTCCCGTCGGATCAGGTCTCGGGTAAAATGCTCAAATTAGTCACAGTGCGAAATTCAAACAAACTTGGTTGAGCTTTAATTTGTTCACATAACCAACATTAGGTTTCCCCAAAACAGATCTGTAGTGTTTGTTAATAGCCCACATTGCGTAATAGGATGTCTGTGGTGACCTTAATTGAAGATTTGGGGGCTGCCCTCTGGCTAACCCGCTTGTTATCAAATGCAGTTTCTGTCTTACTGGAAACCCTCCACGGATGCTAAGACCGACTATGTCCGATTCTACAGTGTCGGATTAACGGCTGTTTGATCAAGTTCAAAGGCAGAGCTGCCCCGGATAAACTCATTATAAACAGTGCCAGCGACGGTGTGGGCCAGACTGGTGCACTGTACAAGGAAAGGCTTTAAATACCAGGTCTTAGATGGTTCCTATCCATTCTGGGCATTCCTGTAAATAGCATGTGCACCGAAGCCAGCAGCCAGAAAGTAGGCTGGGAGACATTGTTATCTGGCCAAGTATATTGTAAGGGTGTTACAGAAGTAGTCCTCCAGATACTAGACTTATTGATTTTGATGACATCTTTGGCGCTAAGTGGAATCACTGTTTTGCCATCAAAGTTGGGTATATGTGGCAACTTTAATGCCCATTTACTTTAAATTCATATTGTAGGTCTCACCCTCACATTCACTTAAATGTATAACAGTAATCAAGTACATATAATATATCCAATTTGTTTGGGTTATGTGTGTATTAGTTTAACAGTTTAGAGAGGCTGTAAAAGTGCAAATCTCATCAACAGTCAGTGAGCAAAAGACTCTCAATTATGTGTCTTTAGGGACGGGAAAATCAAGCAGTTGCACACTAACCACTTGGCAACAGTCTGATTATTGCGACGGACATTTCTTCTTCTTATTAATTCAGGTCAAATCTGCAGGAGCATTGCCTGATGAACAGACCAAGGTTACTCGTTAAAGAGAGATGAAATGATTGTGCCATGTGTATCTGATTAGTTTCAGCCTTTTTCACTGTCTGCAGATGCCAGATGCCTTACGTTCTTTATTTAGGTTTCAAATTCTACTTAATTATAACAATATATGCAAACGACGCACAAATGAAGTGCCTCCATTTTCCCTCTCCTATCTTGATTGACAGTTGGTTACGTCTCCGCGTGTCTGTGCAGGCGGAGTGACGTACGTTGGTTTTTGACACGACGACGCGTTTACAGTTGACAAACATCTGGATGCGGCGCGTCTCGGACCGATTCCCGAGGAGGTTTGAGCAATCAAATCAGTTTGTAAGTGCATCCCAGGTGTGTTTACACCTGGATTTATAAGCGATAAAGCATGATTGGATAGCTTTCCGATCATCCAAGACGCATTTTAATGCAAGGTGTAAACTGGGTAATAAACTTATCACTCTGAGTAACTATTATGTGTGTATGTGCAAATGTGTGTGTGTGTTGACTCACAAAGTGTGTCCGCATAACTTGGTCTTGACTGTCGGAGCGTCTGTGTGTGCGTGAATCTCGATTCATATCAGTTTGAGCCTTTGTGCATGACTGATTGCTTTGTCTGTCCGACCACAATTGAAAAGGGATCCATCTCTCTCTCTCCCTCTCTCTCTCCCTCTCTGTGTGACTGGGTGTCTCTATCTACTCAGTTCCACCTTAAGAGGAGCTTTAGCAGCCTGTCGTGTTTGTGTTGAAGCCAACAGGCACAATATATTACAGTCTAGGGCTTGCTGCTGAAAAGCCCGCTGGATCCTTCACTGACCTGCTGTTCTTTCCTGCTTTCCTCTCGCATTTTTTCCCTCCACATTTAGATTAAAAACAAAGCTCTCTCTCTCTTTCCCTCTCTCTCTCTCCCTTCTCCCCTCCCTCCTTCTTCTTCTTCTTCTTCATCTCCTTCTTCTTTTCTGCGGCAAGGCAGAGGCTTCAGTTTGTCAGGGAGAGGGGGTGAAGAGGAGGAAAACAGCAGAGACTATTTGGACGGAGTGTGTGTTTACGTTTGCATGTCTCTCCATTGGACGGCCGAGAGGAGCGGACAAGAGTCGGAGGAAGAGGAGGAGGAGGAGGAGGAGGAGAAGAAGAGGGGAAACCCGCCTGGAAGAAATTCTCTGTGCCGTCTCACTTGGTGTGGACCTTGACTGATCACTGGGTGAGGGAGAACTGATCGCAGGTGAGGAAACGGAGAGAGACACTGAGAGGAAGACAAGGAGGTGGAGGAGGAACGGAGACTTTCACTGGGGGAGGAAGAAGAAGGAGGAGGAGGAGGAGGAGGCGGTAAAGTCTGGCGCTCCGTTTTATCATGACATTGCTGGATAAACGAACCGACGGATTAAGAGCTCTTTAGTTGAGTGTCAACAGGAATTCGCCCGAGAAGCGAGAAGGAGAAAGACTCTGGAAGAGTAGCAGGGACTGGACTTCGAGTGTGTGTGTGTGTCTGTGTGAGTGTGTGTGTGAGTCGGTTTGTGTGTGTGTTTGTGTGCCTCTGTAACCGGTGGAGGGCAGAGGAGTGGAGGGCCAGGGGACTAACCTGGCCATCAAACGGACTGGCAGCCTCTCCTCTCCTGGGATCATGTACCCTCAGGGCAGGCATCCGGTAAGTACCTCCTTATGTCTTTTTTCCCCCCTCCTGTCTGTCTGACTCCTTTTCTGTCTCTCTCTCTCCATTCGTGTCTCTCAGCTCCAATCTCTCAGCCTCGTTCAATATCTCAGATTCACCTTGTCACATGTATCTCCCTCTGCCCCCCTTTTCACTTCCTGTCTCTCTCCACGCTTGTCTCTGCCTGTCTCTCTTATCCTGTGTCTTTCCTCCTCTTACTTCCTCTTAGTCTCTATTTATGTCTCTTTGTATATTTGTTCTGTCTGTCCTTTTTCAGCCCGTCTCTGTTGTCCCTCACTTGTGTTTAGTTATAAGGACTGTACTGTAACATGAGGAGTGAGACGTGAGGGGAGGGAGGGGTGTTAGGACTAAGAGATTCCCTGTTATGTACACACACACACACACACACACACACACACGTCATCTCCCTCTCTGTCAGCTGTAACCAGGTGCCTTTGAGATCTTGTTCATGGTTAACTGTGTAAGTGGCATATAACTGAATAGCACTGGCGTGTGTGTGTGTGTGTGTGTCCATTATTGTTTAAGACGAGATAAGATAATCCTCCATCAGTCCCACAGTGGGGACATTTGCACTTTAGTGTGTGTATACGTCTATAACGTTTGTGTACATGGCGCCATGTGTGTGAGAACAAATCTGCACATGTGCATACATTGGTCAGTACAACTGACAACACACACACACACACACACACACACACACACACACACACACACACACACACACACACACACAAAGTACTTCCCCTTCAATCCCTCCTTGAAGTCCCTTCCCTCCTTCAGTTTCAGCCCTTCATCAGCCGGGAGAATTCGCCATTAATTTACCTGCCAGGATAAAATAAAGGTTAAATACATAAGACTAAAAAGCACAGAAGGATGAATGACAGCTTAGGCTCAGTCTGGCTTAGGCCATTCGTTTCACAGGGGCCCGGTCCGGTTGCTATAATCAGATTTGGTTGTCAGTCTCTTTGTATCTGGTACAAATGGGTCAGTGGCCACTTTGCCTCGCAGCCAGCCAACCACTCAGTCAGCCAACAAGCCAGCCAGCGAGCTATCACACAGAATTATGAATGACATTTTCACAAGAGGAAGGCATGAGGAATCAATTATATGTACAGAGAGAATGCTAATAAGGCAGCAGCTGGAATAGAAGGGAAGAGAGTTGCTGAGAGAAATGGGAGAGAAGTGAAAAACAAAAGGGAGGATAAAGTGAAAGATGTTAGAGCTGAGAAAAAAGGAGATGGAATTCTTTAAAAAAAAAAAAAAGGCTGGGGTTGGAAAGAGAAATGAATGAATGATGCAAAGGAAGAATAGAGTGTGAACATTCCTCTGTTCTCCCCTTTAGAGGCGAATCAGAGCGCTTCCTGCTGCGATGCTCTGCGTTTGTGATAAAGTTCAAACCCAGATTGAGCCAACGCCAACCGATCGATAGCCCATATCTCCCTCCCTCTGTCTCTGCTCTTCTCCCCCTCTCTCCTCCTCCCTCCTCTGCCAGGGGAACTTTATTTCTGGTGTTGCTGTGAAATGTGATCTGTGGAGAGGTGTGAGGGAACAGTTTCAAGCGCAGCTGGAACATAACCTTTGTCAAAAAATCTCTCCTTGATGCCGAATTTTAAGGAAGATTCCAATATTTTAGAAATCACAGTTGTCTGCTAGAAAGCACTAAGAAGCTGATGTATGTTGCCAGAAAATAAAATCAGGATGTCCAACCTTGAGCACGACGATACGGTTGATCTGCCATCTTACTTATATAAAATGTGGAAAGATTGTCCCTCGTAGACTTTACTGCATCCATGCGAAATCGATTATTTTTAAGATTATTTCTCCCACCTCTAATGAGCATGATGCTTCTCTAATTGCATTCTTCATTGCAAATGTTGACGGATCCAAGCAACGCCGTCACCCTGAGAGGATCACGTAACTTTGACAGGAAAGTAGAGGTGGAGAATTGTTCATTGTTAATCTGAAGCAAACTGTTGAGAAATGCCAATTGTTTGTGTAAAAAAAAAAAAAAAGGTAAGAAAAATACTTGTGAGTTGTAGTGAATCTCCTAAAAAGTGTGCAAATACACAACTACGCGTCCTGTTAAAGTCCCAGTCGGCAAGTCGGCGGACTCTCACGCTCCTCCCCCACGACCACCGAGCTCCTCCCCCACGACCACCGAGCTCCTCCCCCTCGACTTCGTGCCCTTTGAACTCCCTTAGATCACGCCACCTTTGAAACGCGGGTCCGATGTTGACTCTGGTTTTATCACGGGCACCGTCGCCATCTTTCTTTTTTTCCTTCTTTTCCACCGGTGTTTTCTTCTCCTTGGTTGTTTTGGACCTCCTCGTTTCGGTTTTTAACCAGGAATTGGAAGCTTGTTGCTACTTCCCTCCGCCTCCCCCCTGTGATAGTGGAACGACCCGAGGGGGGAGGGGCTCTGTATGTGCACGAACACAGCCCTGCGTGCTGATTGGACAGGATGATCTGGGCCATGTGAATATGATCAAAAACATGTTGCCGACTGGGACTTTAAGTAAGTTCCCAGTAAGCAGGCTGGTTTCTCGGTTGCCTTGATGCGTCCTTGTTGGTGTCCGTCAGAGATCTGGACTCACTTCTTGTCAGCAGCAGACAGAACTGCCTTGGAACGCCGCTCCTTTCAACCCCTCCGTGTCCCTTTTGGAAAATGATAAGGAAGGTGTCTCGTGGCTCAGACTTTTGTTCTTCTCATGCTTTCTCGTAGGAAAAGGTTTAAACCAATGGCTGATTTTCTCGGGCGAGCGGAAGCTGTAATTGGCTCCACTGGATTTTTGTGGCAAGCTTTATCAGAACTTTGCAAATGTGTGTGTGTGTGGACCTTTAATGTGTGTGTATGCTGTGTGTGTCTCTGTCTCTATAGTGCTTTGTGAGTGTTTATGTTTTTCTATTGTATGTTGATGTGTGTGCCGGTGTGTACGTCTCCTGTGTGTGTTCATTGTGTGCATTTGCCCTTAAGTGCAAAGTGTCTCCTGTGTGTAAGTAGACGTCTGGGTGTGTGTGCACCGTGTTTGTCCTTGTGTTCCTGTAAAAACGCTGCTGTGTGTGTGTGTTTAGATCTGGGAGAGGAAGGGAAAGGAGAGCTGTAGTTTGTGTGCCAACAACAATAACAATAAATAATGTCCCAGTCCGACCTCGACTGTTGCTGTGAATGTACAAGCCCTTGATTGGCTGCCACACCCCAGAGAGAGAGAGGGAGAGAGAGAGGATTTCCTGTGTGTTTTCAAGGTTAAGAAAGGAGTAAGATGTCTATAAGTGCAATCCTTTAAATAAGTTTACACATATATTAATTAAAGCAGACACAAACAAACAAACACCTCTCAAACAGGCAGGTTTCTGTTCTCTTGGGCTCGAGAATAAAAGTAAACCTAACTTTGGCCATTGTGTGAGTAGAGATGTAAAGCTGTGTGTGTGTATTATAATATTTTTAGTAGCAGTGGTGCCTGTAGTTTATCCAGCAAGCCTACGATAAAAGAAGGACCGCCAGCGTGACAAAGAGGGAAAGGCAACCTCGGCCCCCGTTTAGTTGCTGAAGGTGCAGATTGCCGTCTCTTAATTGCAGCAGTGACAAAATAACACCGTGGATACGTAATTAAATCTGCTCTGATCATTGTTATTAAATCATGCATGAACATCGTTTAGTCACTTCCTGCTTTGGAAATGTACAGTATGTTCTGACAATCAAGCGTCTGTTGAATTGTTACGAGGAGCGTGCGCCGCGACAGGAAATGCTGAAGAAGTGTGGCCGCGCGCTCGGAGTAACTGTTGGAAAATCGTTGCAACCAAAATGTATAATTCATAAGAGAGTGTGTGTGCATGGAGAGGGCTTCCTTCTCCTTTTACCACCAGTAGGGTAACGCTTTATTTTTTACGGCCAAGCAAATAAACTATTGCCAAATATTTGACCACAGAAATCACAAATGCTCCATTAATGCGGGGCCAGTACAAGAGTTTTTGGGTGGGTCCTTAAATGGGATTTTGATGTGCATGGCATTGAATTTGTCTTGCAGTTGCAGGATCTGCTAAACTTCTTATTAGCGTGTGTTGAATTGTGTAAGCGCTTGCAAATGTGTACATACACTTTTGTTTTCATGCACCGTTTGCTTTTTCGCACACACACTGGCCCTTTTCTGTTTTTTTGGCACCTAGCTGCGTAATGAAAGTCATGTACGGGAAACAGCAACTGGGGATCGCCGTCGCCTCCCACAGATGACATTATCCCCTCCTCTCCTTCGTCCTCATCTTGTTTGCATTTTCATTTCATTCACCGTTTGCAAAGGCGACCCCCGTTAAAAAAAAAGGCAAAAAGTCAAGTAACAATACAGCCGTGGCGAGCCGTACGAGCAGACAACAACTTCTAGTCAGACATCAGCAGCCACCCAGATTAAGTCTGCTCTCTGATTAAAGAAAACAGGCCATTTTCTATCCTCAAATCCTGTGTTCTCTTCTTTGTCATTAAAAGAAACGACCAGAGCGAGGCTTGGACCGGGTCCAGAGACTCTTTTGGCTGCCAATCTTTGCCTGATTTGTAATCCACCGCTGGCTTAGTGGCTGACTGGTGAGCTGCAGCATTAACTGACGAGCTCTCTAAATGACTGGCTAACTTGCCGACTGGTTAAATAGAGCGCTGACTGGCTCGCCGATTGACTGACTGACTGTTCTGACTTTTTGGTTTGCCGGCCAATTGAATCGTCAAACAACTACGGCTAGCGAATAAATGAGTGAGTGGCGGAGAGTCTGATTGGCTCTCAATGAGCACAACGAGAAGGGCCGCTAGCTCGAAATGAGCTTCCGCTGTTAAGAAGCTGACTCTCTTTAAGTTATCAAAACGTTTGAATGGGTCAGCAGGAAAAACACAATGTCACGGCATCTTAAAGAGACGGATGACATGTGAGTTGCAGCTCCTTCATCCAAAGCGATGAGCCGTTGCTCATCTTCATCGCTGCTGACACAAACGCACACAGACACAGACATGTACACAAGGGGCACTGGCACTTTTCATGTGCCTTTTTCCTTAATATTTCACCAGCCAATTACTATTTCATGCACATCTGAATGTGTCTGTGCTTGTCTCAGAGAGAGAGACGAGCAAAAGGAGGAACAAAAGGGCTAAGAAGGAGAAGTAAAGAAGTAGGGAAAAAGGGAGGGAGCAGCATGAGAGAGGGCACAAGAAAATGTTTTTGTTTGTGGGTGTTTTGTTCGAATGAATCCATCCATGCATAGGCATGCCCGCTTATACTGTGTGAATGCTTGTGTGCCGGTTGATAGTGTGCCAGGGGCTAAACAGCTAGACGGGGAAGACGAGCCGACGAGATAGAATAATTTCTGTCCCAATCACTCCCAGACCTGCATCTGTTCCAGTCGCAGCCGCTGCCAGTGGTGGAAAGACAGGCAGCTGCTCTAACGGATATATTCATGGGGCCTTTATATCACATTATACAGTGGCATTTTTGTTCTTCAATCTACCCCCGTTGATGTGAGTAGGATGGACAAAATAACACTCTTGAAAGCTGCAAAAAAACACCAGACAGCATTATCTTTAGGCGTCATAAGCCAGCAGCTGACATGTGTACTGTATGTTGGCTGATAATTAACCAGAAAAGGGACGCCAAAGATATATTTTGGGTAATTTAGAAACAGTTTTGGCATTAAATAATAGCCTTGCCAAGTTTACGTTCTACTTTGCAAAATGTCCCACTCGGTCGATTCCTTAATAATCAAATTCATCTCATTTTTCAACTCTCAAATGTCATCGTCTGCTTCAATAATCCAGTATCTATTGTGTGTGTGTATATTATATGTGTATAATTTACCTTATCAACATGTTACCACTGCAGACGGGCAGTTGAACACACAGGCAGACAGACTCTAACAGACAGGTGACGGTTACAGCCGGCGGGTCCCACCTCCATCCTGTTATGTGATATAGCACATTGAGCTTCACCCGCCACCCCTCCTCTCCCCCCCATAGATAATCCTTCCTAATTCTCTGCCTGCCCGTGCCAGCTTGGCCAAATTGTGATTGACTGCTGTCCCACATGGTGTGTGTGTGTGTGTGTGTTTGTGTGTGTGTGTGTGTGTGTGTGTGTGTGTGTTTGTTGCGCACAAGTGACCCTTCCCTCCCTTTCCTCCCCGCTCCTCCACCTCCTCCTCCAGATTAACCGGATCAGTTTTGGGTTTCAGGATCCCCTATGCTGGCATTACACACACACACACACACACACAGGCGGTAGGCTGTTTTTTGGCCCTCCATGACGCACTATTGGACCCCTAACAGTCTGGGCTGCCATCTGTCACAATACAGGAGAGACCAGATACACACAGCCAACAACAAATGTTAGTTCTGGTGTACATACGGCCCCGTCTTCATGATGCCTCCATCTTTGTAAACACGGCAGCAGGATGCATTTCATCCCCTTAGATAACTTCTACCTGCTGAAAGTCTGAACGAGACACACACAGTCTCCTCTTATTACTAACAAGCGTGAACTAATATGACACCCGTTTTTTTCTCTCGCTTGTCTCTTTATTCTGACTGGCAGGGCTCAGCACAGACAGCGAATATTCCTCCTTTAGCCCGAGGACCTTATCTGTGTATTTCATTTCCTTTGCTCATAAGAAGTTTTTACCGCTCCTGGGTCACATGAAACGCATTCGGAAACGGTGCAATTTGGTCGAATGAAAAGAGAGAAATTGGGATGTTTTTGTCCGACAGATTAAAGGAATTAAAATCTCCCTCATCGGCTGCAGAAGACGACCGTGTTGACACCGACGGTTGTCACTCGCGGATCTCTTGTATAATCCTGATCTGTGACTACGGGCTTTGTTATATGACTTGGTGCTGCTGATGTAACCCCGCCAGCAGCGTTTTATCTGCGTTCATCCGCATGAGTATGTGTCTGTGTTCATGTTTTCATGGCAGCAGATGGTGGACGCTGTATAACACAGACGGATGGACGGTGCACGGGGTAGAGAGACTAGGCTGTTGACTACAGCAAAGAGGGCATGACTCTCTCTCTCTCTCTCTGTCTCCCTCCCTCCCTCCCCGTCTTCCCATCCCCTCGGTGTCAGATGGATGAATGGCTGGCTATCTCTCTCAGTCAGCAGCCACGCCGCTCTTTCATCATCTGTCTCTGTGCCCGTTCTTTCACTTCTCTGTAAAGATGTCAGACTAGTCTATCACTCCCTCCATCCCTCAGTCCATCCATCCTTCTGTCTGTCAGATGAGTATCTACCTTCCGCCCTCCTCCACTTCCCCCCCCAACACTCATCAATCCATCCCTCCATCTCCCTCCCACTGTGGCTTCGTGTGATCTGGGATTGCTTGTGTGTACATCTGCATGCACACTAGTGTTTGCATGTTTTGCGACGCGCTCATGGCTACGTGGGCGTGTTTGTTTGCATGTGCCAGATCACTATCCACACCCCCTCCCCCCTCCCTCACTGAGTGTGTGTGGTGTGAATCAAGGTCAGTGGGGATCTGTTGGCAGACCCCCCCCCTATGACACCCACCCCCTCCACTCCCACCCACCCACACACACCCCCAGATGGTTTGTGTGTATTACACCCATCCAGCCATCTAGACGTCCCTGCTTTGCTTGCCTCAGCTCAGTTTAGCTCA
>NC_139920.1:28023565-28106065 GCF_963514095.1 Eutrigla gurnardus
CACTAAAACATACTGGAATCACTTTACATTTAGTTAAGAAACTACTTTTCTTCGTGAACATCTTTTTTTTAGTGAAAAACAATCAAACAAAATAAGATAATCGTGAATCATATGGTCTCCCTGCATAAATAATGCTCCATTTTTCACTTCTCTACCATGAAAGTCACCTTAACATCTTTTTCAAGTCACCGGGAAATTCACTATTATTCGATTATTGTATTTTATTTCCTACTACAAAATCTACTATCTTACCTATATTGTCCCATCGCTCTGGCCTCCACTAGTAAACGAGGCCAGACTCCAGCGGGGTCTCAGGGGCAATGTCTCGTTGCATCCTCGACCCCATACCGAGGCATTTTCATTACATTGTCAAGTCATCTCATTTTCCCGAAGTAACATTAACACACTAAGCAAATATATCTAATTGCAAAGCCAAAAACACGTTGAGGTTTTTCTTAAGATCCTAAACAAACCAAACCCTCAAATGGTCTGTTATGAAACAGAAATGTTATGTCATTTCATAACAATATCCTCACTGTGCTTTTTTAAAATGGGAACAAATACAAGAAGAAAGATACACAGAACACACACAAAGACGAAACCTCTGAAAACCACAGACTTCTCAAAAACACCCACTTACCCGAATCTCAGCCACTCCCCAGTTCAGCTATGGTCTTACAGAATCACGGTGCAGACAGACAGACTACCTGCTTCATTACCACCTGATCTTATTAATAGGAGTGGTGTTAGACTGGGGCAATGGGTGACATTTGATCAGACTTTGTGCATATTAAATGTCAGAGTGAGAAATGGTTGCTAGAGTCTCTTCTGTTTCATGTTGTGTGAGCGTCCGACACTAAGCCCAACAGTCCTGTGGCAGGAGGTCAGGGAGCTGCAGGTGACATGTCCACGTAGGTTAGCACGGCACGGTTAGCACTCGAGGCTATGTTATTTGAACTGGGGGCTCACTGTGGCGTGGTGCATGGCTAACACAGTGTTATGCTACTTCATAGGAATGGCTCAGAAATGAGAGAGAGGGAAGGAGGGAGAGAAAATGAGAGGGAGGGAAGAGAAAGAGAGGCTCAAAGGGAAAGATAGCTTGAGAGAAAAAAGGCTCAGCGAGTGTCAGACAGAAAAAGAGAGAAAAAACAGGGAGCTGCTGAGGGAGAGAGGTAGGGACGGATACAAAGGGAGGCAGAGATAAAGAGAATAAAAGAGGAGAGGGAGAGAGTGATAGAGGGGGGAAAAGGAGTGAGAGAGACAAATTGAGAAAAGAGTGAGACAGAAATGCAGAAAGGGGAGATAGAGGGTGAAAAAGATGCTGTGAACGGATGAAATGGAGAGAGAGAAGAAAGAGAGGATGCAACACAGAGCGCAGGAGAAAGAGATAGTGGTGTGTTTGTGTGGGGGGGCGTGAAATGAAAGGAGAGAGAGAGAGGGAGAGAGAGAGAGAGGGTGCACGCACAGACACGTAAATAATGTGAAGCAACAACGGACTCGCTGCGCCCACAGAGGAGATAACCCAGAAGGCTATATTTAGCTCGTTAGGCCTGTCATCCACACTGAGGCCTGTTTCCACAGGCTGGGGCTCTGCTCACCACGCTGCACTGCTCCTGCCTTTACTATTCATCACTTTTAAGCTCTTCAAATACAAGGGTGAGGGGTCTGGGAAGCAGGGAGATTGTAACACACGGGGACATAAGGCTGATGCTGAGGTTTTATGTGCATGTGGGTGACATGAGCAGAGTCACTTGCCATCGTCCGAAACTCACCTGTTCAGGCTTCACCTCGACTCTGCATAGCATGACCCACTAACACCCCCCCCCCCAAAAAAACTAAAAACAACTAAAAGCACTTCCATGTTTTTACCTATAGCACTTTGATCATAGTACTGTTGTTTTAAAAGTATCCTTGCTGAACAGCTACTACTTAAACACTTGTTTCTATTTTTTCCCACTTACTTTATCGGCAATGATTGTTGTGGTTTCTTTCTTTTGTCAAATGTACTTATTGTAAGTCGCTTTGGACAAAAGCGTCTGCTAAATGACCTCAATGTAAATGTAAATGTAAATGACGATTAGGAAAACATTAAGCGTTCTAGCAGACACCTTAAAACGCCGTGTTTACATAATCGTAGGGGAGCAAACGAGGAAGAAGTGTGAAGTTGTTACAGAACCACAAAGTACCACCCTGGGATATTCTACCTCTGCTCTGTGGTAGGAGATCCGGGTGTTGGCTTGTGACACGTTAGCGTTTCCTAACAGCAGTCAGCGTTGCTTTCTTTCAACCATGACCACCAGTTTCCTAACTTTAACCAACAGTTGTTTTAAACCACAATGTCATGGCAGAAAAGTTTCAGTGTAGCGAAGGTAACAGTTTTATTTAGAGGACTTGTTGCATCTGGCACCGTCTCTATCGTATTTTCTTGAGATAAAGTTTGAGTTGTTGTCCGATATAGGTGTGGAGGCAAATATCTCACAATCTGTTGAAAACAATGCTTTAGGTTGAAATCTCATCCTTCCAGATTATACCAGAAAATCTGAGTTAGCTACCTAAACGTGTCCATACTTTACATTCAAATACAGTACCGGTGATTCCAGAAATGTGTCATCAACCATCAATGTATCATTTATAAGCAGTCATTTAAATCACATTTTCTCTGGTATTTATTGGTGTTTTATGTTGAAGCAAAGGGCAAAAGTATACGGACCTTTTCTACCAGCATGTTTTAAACAGGAGGTGTGAGTTTTACTCTGCCGTTGGATCCTTAACGGCACGGAATTTTTTTTTTCTTGAAGTCTGGAAGTTAGCTTTTCCCCCTCACATTTGCTTCTTCTATAGCTGGCAATGGGTAAGTTTTACACATTTCATGCTTGGCGAGATGATGCCATAACCCTCTCAAATTGAGTGTTGCTGCAGTGAAACAGCAGAGCCAGGTTTGGAGATAGTGTACTTATATGTTTGGCAGACCCGCTCTCTGTATCTTTTTGGATGGAATATTTTATGTTGGCTCCTCTGCAAGACTGCATCATCTCTGTGTGTGTGTGTGTGTGTGTGTGTGTGTGTGTGTGTATGTAGACATTGGCAACGTGTAACTTAAGTGTTAGCCGCAAACACACACACACATCAAGTCACACACATCGAGAGTGTCTGTGGGCGTCTTGCTTTTTCTCCTCCCGTTATATTTATAATTCATGGCTCTCCGATTTCATTGCTCTCCTGGAATTCCGCTGTGTATTTTTAAATAAGGTTGCCTCGTAGCCCTGGCTAATCAGGGGGAGTCGATGTGTCAGTCACATGCTTACAAGCAAGTCTCCCGCCTAGAGAGCCGTGTTCACCCCCGCCGGTCAAATCTGGCAAAGAGCGCAAGGCTGGAAAGAAAGAGGAGATAAAAACAGCTGTCTTGCATCATAAAACCCCTCAAAAGTAAAGATTCTGTTCCAGAAACACCTTTTTGTCAACCTTCCTTCTCCTCACTGCTAGAAGTGGGTAAAAATATCGATACGGCAATATATCGCGATACTTTGCCGCCCAAAACAATATCGATTTTTCAACTCCAAAGAAAAAAAGGTTCATGTTTAGACACGTTGTGAATGCAGTACTTTATCCTTTTTCATTATATTTTCCATATTTATTCCAGTGAATTTCATGGGAATTAATAAAATGGAGAGGCTGTTTTGAATGAAATAGTTTTGACTCAATTTGTCCTCTGATCAATATCATCTGATGTACATATACACGTACTTGTGTTTTCATCTTTATTTATATCGCAATATCATGATACGTATCGTATCGTGACCAAAGTATCGTGATATGTATCGTATTGTGAGGTTATTGCCAATACTCACCCCTCACTGCCGACATTTGATGGTTTCAGATGTTGAAACCGTGTTGATGGCCTCACGACTGAAGGTTTTACCGTCACATATATGTTGTGGTTCAGTTTGTCCTGTTTTTTTTTTCTTTCTAGGATTTAATGTCTTTAGAAACCTTATTATTTTCAGAGTCTGGACTTTTCTGCTCTGCAGCCTTCCTCTCATTCCTACTGTCAAACAGACAAAACCCTTATGGGGGGAGTGGGTAGTATAAAAAAGACATGTCTGCTGGAGGGTGACAGCTCAGTCGGGAGTCACATTAGGTGGCCAGTCCATTGCTGTGTGTGTGTGTGTGTGTGTGTGTGTGTGTGTGTGTGTGTGTGTGTGTGTGTGTGTGTGTGTGTGTTCGCGCTGCAGGGGTCCAGTGTTAATGAACGGCCATGCTGCTGGCAGGAGACAAAATATTGTCTCATCAAATTTCACGACACAAAATAATGACAAGACGAAACGCATGATATTTATGTGCGTTGTTGAGCAGGGAGAGGGCCGACAATAAGGCTGTCACTTTTTATTAGAAATTCAAACATGAGGAATAAAATTATATTCGATCTGCGACGGATCTGGCTCAATTTCCAGTGAATCATCCTAATACCAAATCGTCTCAGGATTTGACATCGTATGACACCGTAGAAGGCTGCCGTGACATGTCAGTGACCGGAGAACTGTTTTGTTTCATTTTCAAAAACAAATCTGAGGCGAGGCATTGATTTAGAGATCGTGACCCAGGCTAACCTGTAAGCCAGTCATTCTAGTGAAGCATCCACTGATGAACTGATCACACAATGAAATTCAGGATTAGGAAATGTGCCATCAAATTGATTTGAATGACATACTGTTAATTTTTCTTCTTTACTGCAAAAAGCGCCAGCTTTAATGGACAGTAATGCTACGGTCATCAAATATTGAGTAACACAACCTAACAAAAGCTACCATTGGTGACTGTAAAGTTGCACTTCTTGCTGTTCCTTCATGATAATCATCTTAATCAGTTCTATATATATCTGTATACAAATGTAACTTGGTATAGTTTTATTGTGACTTCATATTACAAGACAAAGTTATCTTAGTTCAAGTGTTTTAAACCATCTTAAAATCATAGATATTTGTTGCTGGTATGTATTTTTTTTTAATATTAAATGATATTATTGTTATTATATTGAGTTTTATTAAAATGCTTATAATAATAGGTTGTATCATGGCATCAGTGCACGGCATGCGGTCATTTGTTGGAACAGAGTGAGTGGTGTGTGTATGCGTTTGTGTGCGTTTGTGTGTGTATATTTGTGTGCATTCTTCGAAGCCCCTCAGGCAGAGATGAAATTGTGTGTGTTTGTGTGTGTGTGTGTGTGTGTGTGTGTGTGTGTGTGTGTGTGTGTGTGTGTGTGTGTGTGTGTGTGTGTGTGTGTGTGGATTAATGCGGTGCTCTCAGCCTCTTACTCCGCTCCCAGCTCATCTGTCTGATTCAGGCTGACACACTGTGTTCTCTTCAGCAACATTACAGTCACAGACTGCTTGAGAACAGGGGAGGGGGGGGGGTAGAGAGAGGGAAGGAGAGAGAGAAAAAGGAAGGGAGAGAATAGAAGTAATAAGGGTAGTGAAGAGAGAGAGAGAGATCGGGACAGTGAGATAGAAAGAAAGAAAAAAAGGCTGAGCATAACAGACCGAGATGAAAGAGAAATGTGATAGAGAGAGGGGGTGGGGGGGCACAAGGGCATTGGCAGAGACAGCAGAAAAAAAGTCAAAAGAAAACAGAACAAGGACATTGGCAAAGAGAGAGAGAAAAGAAGGGGGAGAAGAAACTGCTAAGACAAAAAAAGGGTGCACGTTTGTATGGGAGTAAAATGGGAGCAAAGGAGACGCAGGAGGGCTTGAAGAGACAGAAGATGAAGAGAACGAGAGGGAAAATGAGGCTGATGTAAGATAGCAGGAAGGAAGAGGCTCAGTATCGGCTCCTCGCTAAGCTAAACGTTGCTCTGCCATCCGATAGTGGGAGTAGGCCGGGGGGCGGGGGGGGGTTTAAGCGGGGCCAGATGTAGGGATGGATCGGGTCTGCTTTTAAGAGTCTTAAACCTGTCTGAACGTCTGAGGTGGGAGAAGCAAACAGGTTGTGTGTTCACAATGACGGACCAGGTCTGTGTGTTTATAGACATAAACCGCCTCACAATTCAAGGTCGGCTCCATCCAGCCGTTCCTCCCGCTCTCCCTCTGATGAAACTGGCTGCAAGAGAAGCTGCAGCGAGGCTGAATGCCTGCCGTGACTGATTTAGTCGTCACCCGCTGACAGGACACAATGGAGGAGTCAGAGCCTGCTAACCTAACCTCTGATGTGGGTTAGCACAGCGTGCTAATGAATGTTTTAACATCAGTGGTGTGTGTGTGTGTGTGTGTGTGTGTGTGTGAGAGAGAGAGTGTGTGTGGGCGGGCAGATGAAACAGACAAGCTCACCCGAGAGACACCGATGAACAATGCTTTTGTTAAGGTTTTTTTTTTTTTTTTTACACATATCCACACCCACACACACTCACATCCACAAATAATACATGCAGGAGTAAACACAAGCTGCTAGCACACACATGTACACACACACACACACACACACACACACACACGCACGCACAGATGCACGCACGTATTGTATGAATATCAACACATTATTAAACCACACATGCATGCACACGTATAGACTTACACACACACACACACACACACACACACACACACACACACACACACACACACACACACACACACACACACACACACACACACACACACACACAAATGTCCCATTTAGATAAATCACCTTGGATTAGACCCACTTCCTGAAGCTCATTTTTAAAGTCTGCCAGCGTTCTTCGCAGAATGCATAGAAGAGATAGAGAGAGAGGGAGAGACAGAGAGAGAGAGATAGAAAGAGAGAGAGATAGAAAGAGAGAGGGAGAGAGAGAGAGGGAGAGAGTCTGGCACTGTCGCCTCACTCTCTCTCAACGCCACGGGGGTGGAGGAAGGGAGGGGGTAACGAAAGAGCAAACACTCCCTGAAGAATGGAAGAGTGGAAAGAGGAGGGAAACACAACAGTGAAGAGTGTGAGAGACAGAGAGAGAGAGAGAGAGAGACTCATTGACAGAAATACAGGAGTGCTTTTTGTCTGCTTTGCCCTGATGATGACAGTGCGTTGCCTATTATTATTCTAATAGGTACGATATAAGTGGCAGATAGACTTTAGATATATCTTCCATGTTCAGAAGAGTGGAACATTATAGTGCGATCAGATAAATAAGAATTGCACTGCGACCGTATTTATCTAAAGTAATCTGCCCGCTGAACTGACAGAACGAGCCGAAAAGCAGGCAAAACAACAAAAAAAGAAAATATACACTGTGCTGCTCACAATGTGTGTGTGTGTGTTTTTTTAATATTCTCGACATTTACGTAAACAATTTATTCCCCTCCATGACTTAGATGCTTTTCATGCAAATTGAGTTCCACATATACAACTTTCAAAGTTCCCTGCTGTAAATAAGGCCTTTAGGATTTACAATAAACTGTTTTACACATGAAATATTTTCTGGTTTTAAGGAAATTAAGTGTTGAAGCTGAATCTTTTTTTTTTGTGTGGAAGAAGTCAAATGAATACAATATTTAAAGAGCAATATTAGCTCTTCATCTTAGACATTTTATTATATATATAGTGATATTTACTGCACTTTGAATTATGATTATGAATATTTTGGTTTCACACATTTCTATATAATTTCAAGTTCTGAGGGAAGAAAATATTCTTACGACTCAACAGAAAACAATACAACCATACACCTTCTGGATTCACGTTTCTCTCTCTTACACTGAACCCAAACCGGCTTAATTGCCTCGTTAAGTCTTTGCCAGTCGTTACTCTTCATTCAAACTGAGAAGAAACAAAGTAAGACTCGCCAAAACCATTAGTCCAATATTTTTCCACACACATTAGTTATGATGTGAAAATATCCCCATTCTAAAATCTCCATTTTCACTGTTGGAAACCCAATCCGAGTGAGGAGAACAAGGATGCGGCGATGCGACCCACAGCCACCAAAGCTGAAGTACCACGCTGTACTTCTTCCTCTTTCCAAACTACGTCAGAGCAGCTGTTCCCCAGAGACACCGAACATTCTTAACAATCACAGATGTTTTTTCAAACTATATGTTGCCAATCTGTGGATTTTCCCTTTAATCAGAGCCCTCGCATAAGAACGCAGCACCATCACAATGCTGAATATATTTTGAATTTATGAACGATTTGCTGTCAAAATCAGCAGGGGAGGCTCTGAGAAACAGCTGTCTGCGGCTTGCATCTCTCTCTCTCTCTCTCTCTCTCTCTCTCTCTCTCTCTCCAACTCTCCCTCTCTCTCCCTCTCTCCCTTCTGTCTGTGGATTGCTACAATGGGGGGTTTGGGGGGGGGGGATGGAATCAGGGAAGCAAGTTATATTTACAACCTAGAAAAGAAAGCCAGTTAAGAAACCCTGATCTGTCTGTCTATCGAGCCCCTCCACTCCATTTCAGTACTACGGACAGCGCTGCACACACACACACACAAACACACACACACACACACACACAACACACAACAAACAGTGTCAACCAACTGGCAACACTTCCAAAAAAATACAAAACCATGATTCGGTAGCGTTCGACAAGAGGCAAGACCAGAGTCAGGAACACCTCTAGTATGTACATGCAGGATCGGTTATTTACACATAGTACACACACACACACACTGCTCTCTGGGTGAGCGGTGCTGGGTTTTCAGGATGATTAAGGGTGGTAAGTGACGTCAGCCTGTTGACTTTTGTGCCCCTCTGTCAGGCTTAGAACACACACACACACACACACACACACACACACACACACACACACACACACACGCATGCACCACATCTGCCTTGCAATCTGCTACACACACACAACCTACATAGACAGCAGATTGTACACAGAGTGCTGAATGAGAAGGCAGTAACACAACAGAGGGATTATATAAGGCAGAACGGTGGGCATGGAGGGGGGGGGGGCAGTTAAGAGCTGATGAACCTATTACAAAACTGAATGCATGACAGGAAACACATACTGAGATTTCAACTGCACACATGCTGCAGTCATATAGCTGTTAGATAGAGCAGACACCTGTTACATCTGTACACAGTATCACACTCTTATCTGCTCTCGGTTTATACGATACTATACTTGAACATGCTTTTGAAGTTATAAGACAAAACAAGGAGTCTTACTGTAATTAGAGTTGTTCCGATACCAGTATGCTAAATGCCTCCGATACTGCCGAAAATGCTGGCATCGGTATCGGCGAGTACTGGAGTCCAGGCACCGATCCGATACCACGTAATGTATTAGAAAAAGGAATTTATTTACTGGTTAGCTCCGTTAGCATTCACACAGCTCTCCTTCGCTGTTCTTACAACAGTTGCGCTCTACTGCCATTGGAAGCTGCTGTTTTAGAGGGACGAAGAAGAATTGATCACCTGACACCTGTTAAAAGGAGCTAATGTTAGCGCATCATGTCGGCGGTTTGGCAGTACTTCCCACCAGTAAGACGGCGACATGCTATTTATTTATGGCGGTTTGGCAGTACTTCACAGTGGATGTTCCCACCAGTAAGACGGCGACATGCTATTTATTTAGTTACATTGCTGTTGCACTACTGTTTTATACTGTTCTATTTAAAATATATATTTAAAAATAAATGGCTTCCATTTGCTGTATCAGTCAGGAGTCGAACATCGCCGGCTGACTGTCACAGTCACATTCACAGACTACAAAGCCCAGTTGTCCCTCCACTACGGTCCAGACTAGACTCCCATAGAGCATTGTCAGTGGAGTGCTGTACAGACGGCACGGATAGTACAATAGTCTCTTCACTGCTGTCTAGCCTACACCCACAGGACAACTGTTATTACATTTCAATCACTTAGTCTTCTCCTTCCTTCCTCTTCAAAGGAAACCCTGACCGGACCAATTAATCCTGGAGCTGAATTGATTGTACAGTTAAAACAGCACATTTTCTCTGCTACTGTACCTGTGTGATGTACTGATTTAGCTGCTCGTGGCCATTTGTCAGATTATCTTTTCAGCTCTTAGCTTCTTGTCACCTGTTGGTGTTTAAAATCCTGAGATTGTATCTTTGATTTCTGTCTTCCTTTGACTGGATGAAGGGGACATAGCGTGCAACGGCACATGTTTACATGCTTTAAAGTGAATATACCCTCCGTCTGAAGCCTTCTCTTTGAGTGCTTTTACTCTTTAATGGTATAAAATGTAGGTTCCTGTTTGAGGGAGAGAGAGAGAGTGAAGAAAGTGGCAGAGCGAGCTAGAAAGTGAATGAAGACGGGGGTCGGCGTTTGTTAGAACAAAGCCGTGAATCAGAAGGGTAAAACGTTATTTTCCGTCTGTTTCATGGCGATTATCTTCTGAGGCACAAATACATTCTTCATCCTCGTAAACCTGCAGGAAGGTACCAGGTTTTGAATGAATGAATTCGTCCTGCTGTGGTCTGCCTGCTCTCTCGTGAGGTCTGTGGGCGTCGGTACGCCGGGGGGCCGTGACAAAAAACGGTGTTTGACCTGGGAATAAGAACGTCTGCACACCCTGCTTATTGGCTGGCAGTTACACCATGAGTCTGCATGTGACAAAGGAACGATGCCAAAGCTAATGTCTCGTTGGATCACATGTTTTTTTTGTTCTCGGCAGCACACAAGCTGTCTTTTCTCACAGTTTGTCGGAAAAAACACACTGGAAAAAACACGTTATTCATAATTTGACCAACCTACTAAACCGTACTGCCCTGAAGGTGGAACTGTTCTCTGTCTGACCTCGCGGCGAGGAAGCAAGCAAAGAGGAAATGATCCCGCAGGGACCAATAAACCATTACAATTTAATATTGTAATCGGCAATAGTGCCGGAGCTCCCTAGTGGCAGTCCGATGAGGAGCATTAGCAGGCCTTCATAACGCTGTGAGTGAGTCCCTTTTACTTAGAGGATGACTTGCAAACTTTTGCTTTGACTTGTAAAAGTCATTCATAATTTCACGTCTGGGATCAAGACTGACAAAGGATTGTCATACAAAATGTTCTTAAACTGGCCCCTGGGCTGGTCTTGTGCTTCCCCCTTCAAGCCCGAGTCCTCTACCGGAGGTCTGGGAGCCTGAGGAGTCTTCAGTATCTTAGTGGACTACACTCTTCTAGACAGACATCTCTGTTCTAGTCCCAGTTTGGGGGTTACAGCCCATGCACAAAGCAGCGATTCAGCAGGTTGATGAAACCTTGTTGGTGTCTACATTGTGTGCAATATCTTAACAATTGAATAAAGCGCTGTAGCTTCTCTCTCGCCGCTTGCCTTGGAGATACATAGGTGAAGAAAAGGCCGTATTGACGTGAATCACATATTTAATTAAACCGTCTCAATGAAGCTTGGCAAAGACGTCAACTGAACACCTTTCCTTTCAGTCCGCCGACTCCACGTCTCCTTTACATTTACCCACCTTGACCTACGTGTTCTTCCTCCGTTACAGAGCAGGATTCACGTCAAACGTTTATTGCATTCCTTCCATAATGTCGTGCGGGTGACATATACGCCCAGCCGCTTCATTTGAGTCGAGAGTTTGTATTGGAATACTCGGGCCACGGTTGTTGCTCTCAGCTGTTAGAGTAGTGGAGGGGAAAAAAAGTGAGATACAAGGCTAAATGAAAAGAGGATGTTTGAGAGTGAAAAAGAGAAACAGAGAGAGGCTGATGGGGGAGAATGGGGGGGGGGGGGAGGGGGTTAATAAGGAGAGAGGGACAGGAATTGTGTTAAAAAGATGGGGAGGGCTGAGGTGAGGTGTAATGATTGAGAGGTGACGAGAGAGGCTCATGAGAGATGGAGGGAGAACAAAGAGATATGTCACATATCTTTCATGTTGAGAGGGCTGGAGGAGAGGCAGACATGGAAACGCAAAGAGCTAGTTTAAGTGTGTGTGTGTGTTTGTGTGTGCATACTTGTTTGAAGTGTGTGTGTGGGTGTGTGTGTGTGTGCGTGCATTTTTACATGTGAAAGACATTCAGCTTACTACGCCTTGTGTTTGTGAAAGCACATTTTCTTTGTGTCAGTCTGTCCATGAGAGAAATAGAAAGGAAGGAGAGTAAAATAGACGGTGGATCTACAAGGCGGGGAAGAAAGGAGAGAAACGTAGATATGGCACCAGACAAGGACGAGAGAGACATATGTAAGCCAAGTAGAAAATGGCAATAGCGAGAGAGAGCATGAAATACAGAGAGGACATAAAAGAGGACGATGATTGATAGAAATGACTAAGAGGAGAAAGAATGAGAGTAGAAAAGGGACAGAGATGAAAATGATACAGTAGAAAAATAAAAATAAGGGGAGATCAAAGAGAGGGAGAGTAGAGAGGCAAAAAAGGGAAAAAAAAAGGGTAAATTGGCAGGAAAGACAGTAAAGGTGTTGATGGGAGAGTTGGGGAGAGTGCACACGAGGGAGACGGGTGATACAGGAGAGACGGGTGAGACGGACACCACATGGTCAGACAGACAGGCTATTACCTGCACCCTATAAACATGTTCATATCTCTTCTGGTTTCTGAAGCAGATATAAATGTTAAATAAAAGACGTTGGATTTATTTGGCAGCTAGAATAAAATCCCCACCTGTGGGTCCCAAAGACATCTTTTTTTTTCTTCAGTTTCTCACATCAGAGTGACTTTGTTTGGTGATAAATCAATTCTGAGATGTTTTAGGATTTTATAATGATGTCATTCTACATCTGCCATTGCTCCACACGGATACATATCACCATTAAAGCAGCAGAAAACGTCATAACCTGATATTATTCATCTGCACTAATTTGTTTTTCTTTCATTACATAGCATCCTATGTAGTGAAGTCATGTGTATTTAGTGATGTGGCACACGTTTGCTTCTTTTGTTTTTGTTTATCTTATTCAGAATTATCGCATGTATCGTGTAAACCTTGTACTATGTGATCTGGCAGCGCTGTACTCAATTATGTTCACGCCAACAAAGCAAATTTGAATAGAAGTTGATAGGCACGTACTTGGATGGAGCCAGACAAAGATACCGAGAGGGTAAAATGAGACAGGAAATAGAGAGATAGACTGAAATGGAGACCGAAAGAACATCTGACAGCTAGAGAAGGAGGGGAATAACTGGGGAGCGAAGGGAGGGAATAACTAGGGAGAGAGAAGGAAGGGTTGATGGAAAAGAGGGACTGACAGCCTGAAAGATAGAGATAGGAGCGAGAGGGAGGGAGTGAATGAGGTGAGGAATAAATGGAGAGGAAGAAGAGAGAAAATGAGTAAGAGAATACAGAGCGGGGGGGGGGTAGAGAGAGAGTGTAGTGTCTCGCTCTCATCAGTCACAGCGTTGCTCATCCGGCGGCAGAGGCTGCCTTTGTCACCATGACGGATCCTCGCTGTCTGAACGCCACTCGCCACCAACACCATTACAGCACATTATTGATGTACGCACACAAGGAAACGCACACACGGAGGGGAGAACAACACGTTTAACAGGCAGCCGCGCTCATGCAGAGGTGGCAGCACGAGGTATTAGGCAGATATACACACACACACGTGTTTGCTGTTGGTGTCGAACACACACAAAGACACACACAAAAGACACACACGACCCACGCAGACTCAGAGTGTGGCGTATGTGGCATAGATATCCTGTATTGTTGGTCATATGTATGATTATAGATACTTTATGTAGGTTCCGATGATTGTTTTTATTATTAATCAACGAGTCATTTAGTCTATAAAAATACCAGAAACTAAATCGCTATTTTCTAGCCCACATTGACTTGTGTTTTGTCTGACCAATAGTATAAAATATATTCCTTATAAATAATATAGACTTAAAAAAAAAGCTAATATTATCTTTTTTTTTTATTATAGCATATTATAGCCATATTATTAAGCTGGAACCTGTGAACTTCTGGACTTTCTGAACAACCGCTTGACTCGGTAGAAACAAGATTTGAAATGACTCTTCAAAATTAAATTGTGAAGAATGTTGCTTATAGACTAATAGATACATCAACTAGTCTTGATAATAACATCTGATCACAGGTTTGTTTTTATTTTTAGAGATTGGTCACACTGGCTGTAACGAGATGGACAGGAATCCTTTCTACTACATTTACACCTGGTTGAGGGTCGGGACCACATCCAGATGTGGAGGGGGGGGGGGGGGGGGGGGGGCTGTGTTAATATAGCTGTAGATTCATCATGTAAATGCGCTTATCAATCATACACAGATACGGTGGATGCACAATGGTCTAAACATGCATAGTCTCATTATTGTGTTGGGCACCGTACGTAGGTCTTCATTGACACACACACACACACACACACACACACACACACACACAGAGTCGTGCTCATTTGGCTGCCATGCAAAGACAAAAACCTGCTGAGATGGTGATCGAACGTTACTCACACGGAGACATAAAGACCTCATTATCTACACACACACACACACACACTCACACACACACACACACACACACACACACACTTTTCACTCTCTCCTTTCTCGCTTTCATTAAAACCACACTGACAAAGAGCAGCATATGCAGCTACACTGAGCAACAGATGTTCAATGGGAGATATTGTGTAAGACTGAATGTTAATGTGCGCGGTGTATAAAATGCTAATGAAGCGCTGTCATCTGTTTGTCTCCACAGTACTACGAAATGTCCTACGGCCTCAACATCGAGATGCACAAACAGGTAAGGAAGACTGTACTCGGTTGGAGGTTGTGTGTGTGTGCATGTGTTTTTGTGTATTTGTTTGAGTGGGCGGCAGGAAGTGAATGTGTTATTTTACACACACAAACATTGTTACCACTTTGTCATTTTGTGTGGGCGGGTTTTTACTCTATTTTCATGCTTCTGGCCTCATTTATATTTGGGATTTTGGCTCAGAGGTAGAGCAAGTCATCCTCCAATCGGAAGGTTCGATTTTCCTCCTCCAGTCTGCATGCTGAAGTGTCCTTGGGCAAGATACTGAACCCCAAGTTCCCCAAGGCTCTGCTGCCGGCAGTGTGTGAATGTGTGTGAATTTAGACTGAATGTGAAGTTCACAGGGTGTTTGAAAAGAAAAGTAGAGAAAGTTGCGATATAAATGCAGGTTAATTTACATTAAGTGAACTCTATATATGTAAATAAAGTGGACATACCATCCAGACCTCTCAGATGGTCTGGGACAGGTCTGCTCTGGGTCCCCCAGTTCCAGAAAGCTGCAAATCTCAGCTCTTTTAAATCTGATACTATCTATGAACTTCTTATGCTGCACTGTATTTTCTGTTCTTTGATATTCTTGTTTTTATTCATTTATTTTTGTTTTAATTTTTAAATTTGGAACTTTATTTTATTATTGGCTTGTTTTAATGTTTTTTTTCCAATGCTCTTAATGTTTTATGTAAAACACCTTGAATTGCCCCGTTGTTGAAAGATGCTAATAATATAATAATAATGCTACAAATAAAATTGCCTTACCTTACAAATTACAATTAAAAAAAAAAGCTTCAAAATACCACAGCGTTGAGTCAACACAAAAAACAACCACAAATTTAAATGTCAACATAAACTCAACACTAAGTCATACAGTAAGTGTTGCATTATATCATCTTGCATTATATCACATAGCACACTAGTTTCTGGTTCCTCAGTGTAAACTGTGTTGGCGGGATAAAACAGGATCTGTTCTGATGAAAAAAGTGATGACTCATCTGTCTACATATAAAGTAGGAACAGAAACCTAACATTCTTTGTTAAAGAAGTCTTCTGTTTGGTCGGCTAACAATGAGTCAGCGAGAGCAACAAGTGGTTTCCACGCCGAGCTACGGCTGGTTGGTTTTATTAGCTTTACTGAGGGGTCGCTGCACAACTCTGTAGTTTACCTCTCCGTGCCTCCGTATGGAATATAAATGCAAGTGCATGAAACCATCAGAGTGTGCTTTTCTGCACAGTTATGATATCCCTGCTGACTTCGTGTTTATGTGTGTGGACACTCTGTTCCTGGGCTGTGATCAAGCAAAACAAGTGCTGGCCGGCTGATGTTAGGGAACAATAATGCTGTTAAAATAGCTGGTGCTGACGGTAACGGTAACCATAGCAATGGCAAATGTTTATTTTTTGCAGGACTGTTAACGTCAGACTTAAGGTCACCTGACACTAGGCTTGTGTCCAAAATCATTCACTCTTTCACTTCTCACTATCCAGGCAGTTCTATACTGTAGCTTCTGTAGGAATGATGGTCTGTCTGTTTTCAGATATTGTGCATTTGGAGTAAAATTTGGAGACAAAGTGACCTTGTTTAAGACTATCTATCTTTTCTAATGAGTTAAAGTCATCTGGAAGATTGAGAGTTTCCATTTTAGTATACACATAGTGTCTGACCTGGAGGTTTTTGTAAAATTCCTTTGTTTGTAGTTTGTATGTCGCCTGTAATGATTCGAATGTTTTAAATTTTCCCCAAAGGTCATGAATATGATAAATTCCTGCTTCATACCAGGTCTGAAAGTTAGGCCCCTTTGGTTAATTCAGGATTATCAGTCAATGTTGTTAAACAGCTCAATTTATGTTTAATCCCAAATAATTTCCGTAAAGAATTCCAAGTACTACACACATTAGCAATTAAATAATTGTCTTTCACCATTATTGGTAATTCGCTCCTGCGTTTATCAAGTAAGTTGACAGGAGAGTACGGTTTGGAGAAGGTCGCTTCAATTTCCGCTCCACTTTCCATCTAGATAACGGCGGCTGATGCAATCGAACAACAAAGACAAACAAACGTAACAATGGAATCATGGGAAATATTAAATATGGATCGGCCATGAAATTTAATTGGATCGGCCGATCCACCTTAAAAACCCAGTATCGGGGGCCGGGGACATCTCTAGTCGGTGCAGATTGGGTTTCATTTCCAGTCATCCTCACTGAGATCCGGTATTCTTGAATGAAGACATGTGTCCGCCGAGCAGCGTATTCTCCCTCGGCTGCCCTTCAGTGCCCGCGCTCGCTGCTAATTTGCTGTCTGGGTCACACTGCAGGGAAAAGGGGGGGCAGATAAATGTCCAGACAGCCGGTGACATGAGATCCGTTCTGCTGTGTTGACAGGCCTCCATGCAGATAGACTGAATCATTATCCAGTTGAATGGCATGTTCCTTTTAAGGTGACTGTCTCCCTCTCCCTTAATCTGTCTAACTGTCATGCTAACTCTGCCGTGGACTCGGGCACTGTCATGGAAGACAAGAGAGGATGTGTGTTTTTTTTTTTCGTCACACTCTGCAACGAGCTCCCAGCATGCTCGCAGCAGCTCATTGTTTGAAACAATCTCTAAAAACGCCCCCAAATGAAAGCCTCCGCCCTCTGCACTTTCACCTCATAATCATTGTGTCATTTCACCATGAAGGTAATTATAGAACAGAGACGGTGTCTGTCCAAATACTTGCAGTGCCGTGATCATACTGACTCCAGACTCCAGCGTTGGCTAAGTTGGGGATGATGCAAGAAGACTTATTTTAAATGATCTACTCCCAGATCCCTGTGTTGTGTTCCAGCTGGAGCTGCTTTCAAAGATGCCTTATTCAATTTTTTTTTGTGTCATTTTCATGGACAAACATTCATAGCAGACAGCAGTTTCCACATGACAACAAGCCTTCCTATTCGATAGTCAAATTTGCTGTGCCTCCACTGCCTGCAAGCTGTGCTACTGTATAAATCTGCTTGGTTTCATACAGCTGCAGGATTATAAGAATGGAGGATGGGTCGTCGCTGCCTTACAAGAATTAGCAAACAATCAGGATAGTGATATCAGAAGGCAGCACCTGCAGGTGTAGGTGAGAGCATTCAGTCTGTACCGGAGAACAGGTAACATCTGCTTGTCTGCCCTGCTTTACATGACTGAAGATGAATGCTAACCATTATATCCGGAACGCATTGTGTCACGTCGCTTGTCGCACCTTGATGTAAGCTGATATTTAATTTAAATAAGAACAAGATTCTCACATCTCTGTCAGGAGCATGTCAGCGTAACCCTTTGTAGCTCCAGATTGCCTCCACGCTCCGCTTTAAATTGATCTTGAAACGTTGCGTTTGAAAACGGAAATTGTTTGAAAGTGTCCCTTCTGCTCCTCATGATTTATTCTGCATCTTTTCCTGAATCTAAATTCATTCCTGGTCTCACGGACTGAAGACACGAACCACGTTTGAAAGCAGGAAACCTCAAGCCAGACATGATGCTGCAATTGTGGTGGTGAAAGAGATCACTTGTGCACAATAAAATGACTGATGGATGGGATAGATTGATTTCTAAATCCCACAGCAGACACAACTATTGACAGAGCAATAATCAGAAAGAGGGGCGAGAGAGATAGACAGACAAGAGAGAGAGGGAGAGGGTTTCCTGTGTTCTCAAGGTTAAGAAAGGAGTAAGATGTCGAAGTGCAACCCTTTAGATAATTTTACATATATTAATTTAAGCCAACACAAACAAACAAACACCTCCTCTCAAACAGGTCTGGAGAATAAAGAGACAAATACGTTTTTAGCAAGTTTTCCAAGTCATTTCATACTGAAAGAAGTTGAACTATACAGATGCACTCAGGATTATTACAGTTCTCTGACTGTATTAAGTTAGTGTGAACTTGTAGAGCTGCCGTGTTTTGTAGAAACAGGGTTTAGATCCTCCCCTTTATTCATTTATGTTCACTGTTCGTAATGTCAGTCAACAATTGACATAAAATAGCACACGAGGGAAATTTCACATTTTGATTATACTACTTCAAACAACCCGACAAGCAAATGCAATAAGTTTATTTTCTGAAAAAAAGAATATATACAATTGGGAGTTTCAGAAAAATTACCATTTTTATCACAGAGACATTGTAACGTGCTACTGAAGTACATTTTTTTCTATTTTCCTTGACCTAAACCTCAACTAAATCAAAATGCAGAGAAAGTTGTTCTTGAGTGGAAGGAAACGTATTACCCAACAGTGGAGGCACAGCAAGGAACAGAAAGCTGGCAACAAAGCCTGCAGAGTTGGACTGTCAGCTCCTGTCGCCAAAAAGAAAAAATGAACTGCTGGCTGCACCTCTGAGAGATGGACAGAGGAGGAGGAGGAGGAGGGAGGAGGAGGAGGGGGAGGACAGGTGGGGAAGATGACAGAGGGAGGCCAAGAAGGGGAGAGCGTGGAAAATAAGAAAAGACGAAGGAGAGAAAGAAAAAGAGAGAAATAAATGAAGAGGGAGACGCCCGGTGCCAGGAACCAGAGGACGAGGAAATGAGAAGAGTGAGCATGGGGGAATATAAGAGAGAGACGAAATGTAAAAAAAAAAAAAGAGAAAAAGAATATAATGTGAATAAAAGGGAAAAAACAAGAGAGCTGCTAAATAAAGGTTAAACAGGAGGAGCAGAGAGAGGGAGGGGGGGGCGAAATATGAGGCAAAGAATAAAAGAGAAATTACAGTATCACATGAGCAAACGGAAATTGACAGAAATAGAATATAAAAGAAGATGGAATATAAAATGAAGCGACTGGTTTGAAAAGAAAAGGACATCAAAAAAGAGACGGTGATAGAAAAAAAGGGAGGTTGCAGAATAAATGGGTGATATGAAGGGAGAGAGGTTGGACACGTGGTTTGAAAAAGAGTACGATAATTAAAGAAAATTAGGACTTTGAAGATACTGCAAGAAAAATGAAATGGAGAGAGTGAGGGAACGGTAAATGGCGGGGGGGGGGGGAGCTAATGTTGTGAAGAAAAGTGTGCGAGGAAAGAAGGGATGGAGATGAATTGAACGGATGAAAGAGGAGATGGTAAACAGGAAGGATCGAGCCTTAGAAAAGACAGATAAAGACCTCGGAGAACACATGAGGGGGAAAAAAAAAAGAGATGGAGATGAAAATCAGAGCCAAGAAAAAGGGAAAGCAACGGAGAGGGAAGGAAAGAAAGAAAGGGGGAGGGCGGTCTGAGAAAGAGGGAGATGGAGAAAGACATCAAGGGAGGGAGGGGAGCTTTTGAGCTGCAGTGAGAAATAATGAATCATGAATAGATTTAACAGTATCTGCTCTTATTTCCTCTCCTCCTCCTTCTCCTCCTGTTTCCCCCCCTCCAGCTTCCTCCTAACATCCTGTCGAGATCACTGCTTTAGCTCTCTCTCTCGTCTCGCTCTCTCTCTCCATTGCACGCTCCGTCATTATCAGTGGCAGGGCCATCTCATGTCCCGGCATTAATTGAGCTGTAACAGTCACCCCATGCCTTCCCATCTCTCTTTTTTTTTTTGCTCTTTAGATTTCACACTCACCCCTCCCTCACCCCTCTTCTCGCTATCTAGATCTCCCTCATTTCCTTTGCATTTCTCTCCCTTCTTCTTCTCTTCCCTTCCTCTTTCTCAGATGATGCTATCTGAAAGATAACATCTACCCCTCCTCCTCCTCCTCCTCCTCCTCCTCAAGCTGTATAGGCTACATTGAAACACACACACTCGCACGCACGATGGTCACATTATCTCCCCCGGTTCGCTTCCATTATCATATCATGTCATATATATATATTTATATTTCCGTATATATTAACCGTATCCCCCAGAGGAGGGAGGGAGGCTATAAGGACTTTACTCTGCTCTCTGGTTGTTCTATATTCATTGATATAGCACTTCTGGGCCTTGGATAGTTATTGCCTGTATTTCCTCGCTACGTGCAGACACACAAAATGTATATTCAGTGATTTTTGTAATTCAGTCATATACTGTGGGCTCGCAGCGGTTGGCGCGGGACAGCTTATAGATATGATGATGTGCTGTGTGTGTGTGTGTGTGTGTGGTTGTGAGGCGTGCGGCGAATGGATTGAAGCATGGTTTTTGTATTGACAGCTGATTCCGGCAGCAGGATAACAGCATGATGGCGGGGAGGTGAAGAAGAATAGAGGCTTTGTAAGATTTCTGTCCAGCGAGAGGCGGAGGCATTCCAGAAGCTCGTGACCAGAGTGTAGCCTGGGAAAATGTTAGAATATGGAAAGGCAGGAAGCGAATGAGATATGCATTTCCTTCTATTAACAGCCAAACTAAGTACAGAGCTCACAACTGCTCAGGGAGATGACACTGGATCGTAACAGCAGCGTATATTCTTATCTGTGTGTTTCAGGTCGAAAGTATTGGAAACCGACCAGATCCTGACTTTCATTCACGTAATAAGAAGGGGGAACTTGACAGAAAGGGATCTGAGGATAGTCAGACCCAATCCAAAAAGACCAGATGATAGTCTGACCTGATCCAAAATACATAATTCTGTTATGACACTTTAATGCACAAAGATCAGTTGGGATCCACTCATTACTTCGATGTATTAACTCAAAGATGTCGCTGCATTCGAACGGGACCGGATCCAGATCTGATTAGACTGAATGTAGTCCTTCACCCACTGACACAGGGCTTGACATTTAAGCTTTCAAGGGGGAAGTAAACGCTGTCATGGCAAGTTGAATGCCTCATGCTGTCTTCAAATTGGGCAAAGAAAAAGGACCGTCTTAGCCGATATTAAGTAAAAAAAAGAGGAGATAACGCTACGTTGTGAACAACAAATCCACGTTGAAAATCGGCAGGAGTGTTAGTAATATAAGATAAATATTAGAGAGGGAATGATTAATTATTAATTATGACTTGTTTAACTTCCTACCACTAGCTCTAAGCAGCTTATAATGCATAATTAAATACAGCAAAGATTTAATTGTATTGAATTGCATGTTTTTATGCAAATAGCCAATTTATATGACAATAACAAACTAAAAGGATAATTTTCAGAATTGTTTTAATGTTTGATGTTTTTTTTGTAAAATCCAATTTCCCATTTTGGGCGAGCGAGTTTGAGTTTTCGGTCAAGTAAAAACATCTCAGCTTCTTGCCTGAAGGTACTTGAGTGGTGCATATTAAATACCAACATAATTATGGGAATACATATCTTTATAATGGTAATTAAACACTGGCCAGTGTTATTCATAAGGAGAGTTTGACTGTGGGCTATTTTGATGGCCGTATCTTTTACAATGACATTAAGGCGGCTCACATGTTTGCCTCCAGTTTGCACGTACAGATGATGCACACCGCTTTTCCTCGCTGGCCTTGCAAACTGAAATAACCGCGGTGCTGTAAATGGATAGCAGAGGGGTTGATTTATTATTATTTTTGGTTGCTGGGATAGTGTCCTCTAGTAGACCCCTGGGGCCAGCGGGAAAACCACTGTGGCAGCATTTCAATAACAGCCTAGGTAAGAGTTTCTAAGCGACCGTGTTGGGATCTGACAGTGCATCACGAAAACGTTGTCAGCTGACTGGAAGGGTTCATCCTCACGCTGCTGCCGTAGGTGCACTTCCAGAAACACCGCGTATCTTATTTCTGCCTGGAACGGGAACAGCGATGCATGAAAAAACACACGGCTTTCGTTAATCATTCATTTATATTCCTCGGCCGTCACCCGTCATATCACAGGAAACATAATAACACAGGAATATAATTCTCCTTTTGGACTCTAATTTGGATGACTAGGTGTTGTTAATTCATTATGATTATGCATGGACAATGACTGCTGCTTTTAGGCGCGTATAAAATATTCTCCCTGGTTTATTTAGGAAGGAAAGTTCTGAGTTGCTGATTGAAATACTGTGGGCTCATATTTGTTCCTTTTACATGAGGTTCCACTTTGAGCTCCGACAATAGATGTTTGCAGGAGAAATGATCGACGTTATGAAGCAGCTGTTTGCATATTTGTTTGCCTTTTATTAGCCTGTTCCAGCATAATTAGAGATAAGACAGCAAGAACCTGGTCACAATTAAATTTTTATTTATATATAATAGTTCTACTTTACGAGATGAGCCTTCCAGGTGGACACATCATTTCAAAAATGAAAAAATAAAAACAAAAATGGGGCTTCTGAAGGATGAGATAAAAAGATGTGACCCAGTGGTGAGAGAGAGCATCCCGTTACTGGAAGGCGTCGCTGTCCTTGAGCTAATAGTTGACCTCTAGCAGGTTACTCATTTTAAGCCATTTAGGATAATAACAGTGTGACTTAAAAGCCTGAAAATGATTGGTGTCACAAAATACCAAACACCAACATTCCTTGAATAATTCACATTTTGCAGAATTTAGCTTCTTACTTAAACCGGCAGCTCTCCATCTAATTGATACTAATCAGGATATATCATCTTATAGCTCGTACTTTCTTTATCCCAACTGCCATATGAATGCAAGTTCCAACAGGATATTATAAGAACCAGCATATATATATATATTTACATACTGTATCAGCATGCTAGATAGGAAGACAGCGTGGTTCACAGAGCAGGCAGGATATTATCGGAGGCTGTGTTTGATAGCAGCCAGACTGTTTCCCCTGTGGACTCCTGAGGACAGATGAAGCAGCTGGCTGTCCTTCCTTCCTGCTCCCTCCTTCCATTCCTCCACCACACATGCGAGGCTGAGGGTGTGGGAGCGTGCACGCTTTTGTGTGACAGCAAAGAGTGGCCGAGCCTTTCGTTTTTTTATACTGCGAACGATGTTCATGGCATTTTTTTTAGCATTCGTACAATTAAAATCCAAACAGCTGTTTGTGCATATTGTGATGTTTGCTTTAAAATCCAAACTCGTCACGATGCAAATATTACAAACCTGGAAGAGACTGAAGAGAGTAAATTGGAGAGAAGAAGATGATGAACAGAGTGAAGAAATAAACGGAGAAATTGAATAAAACAGAAACGGGGGACTGAGGGAGATTAAGCCGAGTACAAGCAGGAGAGGGAGATCACATGAGAGAATGTTTATCTGTTTGTGTTGGATAAAAAAAAAAAAAAGTGTTTGTGCCGGCGCTTATCCTCCCACCTAATTAGCCCGAGCTGTCTAGCCCTTTTTTTTCTTCTTTATGCATGTTTGTGCACGTGTATGAACGTGCGTGTGTTGGTATATTTGGCTGAAGTTGTGACCTGAATCCCCAACTCATTTGGGAGGGAGAGAGAGAGAGAAGCGAGGGGAAAGAGTGCAAAGACGCCTTCATTTTCAACTCACCGCTTTGGTTCCTAATAGGATTGGGCTTCTCTCTCTTTCCCCCACGTTTTTCTTCCTCAATCTCACTCTTTCCATCCCGTTCTCTCTCTCTGCTATTCCCACCCAGTCAGTCCATAATCCCACAGTTGAGGTTTTTTCCCCTTTTCAACTGGTTTGATTTAAAGGGCCCGGATTAGGACGAACCTGCATATGTGGGTCAACGACTGTAGAACAGGCTTTGGAGAGGTCAAATGACTTTGTGTATGCATGTGTGTGTTTACATTCTCTCTGATCGTTGGTGTATGCAGTCCCTCTTTGCACATGTTGTAGCATCTGCGTTGTGTGTGTGTGTGTGTGTGTGTGTGTGTGTGTGAAGCTTTGATGTCTCTGCCTCTCATTCCCCCCTCATGCCGCGTGTCTATGCCTGTGCATACATGTGTAACAGAGCTCATTTGTGAATAATGAGGCATAGAGAGCGAGAGCGGGAATAGTGTGATATAACCCTTTAGGAATGATAGAAAATAAGTTGAGAGAAGGGAAAACAGTGAGGAGAGAGAGAGAGAGAAGGATGAGATGAGAGAGAAAACGAGTGATTAAATTCCCAGGGAGCTAGCCTTTTAGCGTAATGGCTTTGTCACTCTGGCAGAGGAGCTCCGAGTAGCTACACAGGCCGTGTTGGCTTATCTATGTGTGTGTGTGTGTGTGTGTGTGTGTGTGTGTGTGTGTGTGTGTGTGTGTGTGTTACTATGTTTTGCAACTTGTGCTTGAATTGGGACGAATAAGGTGCGTTCAGGCACAGCATGTGTTTTTTTTATCCAGGTATGACTGCACATGTGAAGTCTATTTCTGTACGTAATTCCATTAATTTCACAAGGAGCATATTTTCAAGTAAACTTTTTTTTTTTTTTTTAATAATGAAAGTAAATGTCATTTATAATTGGATGTTTTATGGTTAATATGGTTAAAGGGTAAAATGTTTGACCTAGCAGCGTTGCCTATTATATTATCACTATTGCTACCAAATATCTTAACAACTTTTAGATGAATTGCCACGTTATCTTGTGCAGGTATGCATGGTCCCCAGAGGACCGACCCTACTAATTTGTCTTTTAACATTTCCTCTAGCGCCGCATCTAATTCGTGCATTCCTCCCGGTGCAATTTCCTGTCAATTTGCGTGGATTTTCTATGCAATCGAGCTGTGTGAAAATTTCCAATATAGAGACTATGAAGTGGGGTGGAGCAGTGTTATGACAGATCTTACCTCCTGTACCTTTGGTCAGATTTGCACATTTGAGCAAATTAAGTTAGCAGCAGTGGAAGTCAAAGCTGCAGTTGACTTTCATGAAGATCTCTTTTGGGTTTATGGAGTCTTTCCCCCCCTTTTTGGCATTCTGATTCTATTTCCAACAAGGATGTTCAGGCTCGATTGTTTGGCTGTACCAGGACATAAAGTAACACAAAGTACTGACACATTGTGGATTGATGTTTGTCAATGCAGCTCAACAAGAGAGCGAGCAAGTGAGCGCGAAAAGAGAGGGAGCGCAGCAATCTGCGGAATGGTGCTGGATTTTGAATGAAAGCAGCCCAAGGCACACTCCATCCTGCTCTAGCCTGTCTGCTCTCTCTGTCTCCGCAGGCCTCTTTGGTCTGGGAGCCTCGGCACACCTCAGGGGCATGACAAGGTGCCCGTGTTTGAATGTGAGGGCAGGATAGACACCACTACTTTGCATCGTGATTGATATCAGTCTGTACATTGTTTTTAGGAAATTATATTATATATTAAAAGAAAATAGGGGGAAGGGTGTGTGTATATGTGTGTTTGTGTGTGCACATTTTGCATGCATATGCATGCATGCATGCATACTGCTTTGCTGCCAGCTTTGCTACTCTGGCTACTTTGTGTCTGATTGCATTGCGGACAGCATGAGTTTAAAGCCGTGTGCAGTCTGTCAATGCAAGCTGGTGAGCTGGCACAGTATGAATATGACTAATAGCTTAGTGTATAATATAGCCAGAGATAGGGGGGATCTAGTTGGTTGTAAAACTACAACCCCAACCGTGAAGACAGAGAGTTTGTGTGTCACAGTCACGTGCCCTATTGAGATTCCCAGTGTGTGTGTGTGTGTGTACCGGAGGGGCACATATGTTCTTATATTGCAGAGGTGTATGGCATACATCTATGTCCTGGCAAACAGGTTTATACATGCATTTGTGTGAAGTCATTTTTCATGTTGGCAACTGACGGATATTCTCCAATGTGTGTGTGCATGTGTGTTCCTTTGTGTGTGCGTGTGTGTGTGTGTGTGTGTGTGTGTGTGTGTGTGTGTGTGTTTCTTTGTGTGTGTGTGTGTGTGTGTGTGTGTGTGTTTGTGTGTGTGTGTGTGTCTTGGAGGAGTCGAAGTGAGTTGTCTGTCTGTATTTTTACTTCTAAACGTTTCTGCTGCTTGGTCTGCTGCCTATCTTGTATTGTTACTGAAGGTTGAATTTGTGTCTTTATATGTGTGTGTATGTGTGTGTCTTTATGTGTGTGTGTGTGTGTGTGTGTGTGTGTGTGTGTCTGTGTGTGCTCGTTGGTCTCATGCTGGGAGGCTATGCTTGCTCTGCACACAGCTCTTTGTATGTGTGCTCTCCTCTGCTCTGTTTGGATTGGTTTTTCTGTGTGCCCTTGTTGCTTTTGTGCGTGCGAGTGTGTGTACGACTGTTTGCAGTGGCTTTTGTGTGCGTGTGTAGATGCGTTTGTGTGCACAGCTCTGAGAGCGCTTGTGTGCACGTGTGTGTGCCCCTTAGTGGTTTTTGTGTGTGAGCGTTGGTGTGTGCTTTGCTGCTCCCCTTTCCACCCCCCCCCACACCCTCTCCCTCTTTCTGTTTCTCTTCCTCTCCTTCCAGAATAGAGGGGCCATCAATCAGAGGCAAGGGGGGTAGAGGGAGGGAGGGAGGCAGGGGAGGAGGAGGAGGAGGAGAGGAGTTGGCTCGGTGCCAGGGAAGAGGAGCTGGCTCGCTGCCCGGAGGAGGGAGGGAGGGAGAGAGAGAGAAGGCGGAGAGAGGAAAACAAGACTGAGCAAGAAAAGAAAAGAGAGGGAGGGTGGAGGGAGATTCTGGAGGAGAAGCAGGGCAGGGAGATAGAAGAAGAAGGAGAAAGAAATGAGAGAGAATGAGAAAGAGGGCAGGGAGGGAGAGCAAAAGAGCAAGGCCAAGTGCACTGAGGGAAAACAGAAAGAGGACAGAGAGATACTGTGGAAGTGGAGAAAAAAAGCCCAGAGAGAGAAGAAGGCTGATTTGGTGGAGGGAAAGAGGGAGGAGGAGGAGGAGGAGGTGTGGGGCTTGAAAGAGAGGAAGCAGGAATGGCTGAACAGCCTTGTGTCCGCAACCCCAATCAGTGGGTGATTAGTGCGTCACTGGCTACAAATATTTATCTTAAACTGCTCACAGAGGGGAGAGCGGTCCAATTAGGAAGCAGGGGACGGGTTGTGTTTGTGTGTCCGTGACACGTTCACGGCCTCTGACTCCCGGGAAACAAACCAGGGCGTCCTGCAGCCATCTCAACTGTGAGGTGTTGTATAGGATGACTCTGGGACTTTTTGATTAATGTGAATATGTAAGTAACTACTACACTTGTCAGTGAAGACGCAAGTAGGAGGAGGATTCATATTTTAAGTGTTTGAAATCTCCGTTTAAGGATTACTTTCAATGTGAAGTTGGGTTTTTTTCTTGATTATTGGTATAAAATGTCAGAAAATAGTGGAACATAATTCACCTAATTTCCTAAAGCTTCAGCTGATGTTGTCAAACTCCCAGATATTCAGATTAATATCATATGGCATGAAGTGAATCAGCACATACTCACAATGTAGGAGTTTATGTAGGAAATTATGAATGAGTGAAGTGAAGAAATCATTTTGGACACACGCACAGTTACTCACACACACTGAATACATTTTTATTATATATTTATCCGGGTCAAATAGAGTGCAACAATGGAATAAACCTTAATGTCTGGTTGGCCATATTGTGAACAACGAGTCATGGGAAGTGTAAAGGTCAGCACTCTTCCTCTCACCCCAAAGAGCATTTCGTATAACTTTCTTCCTCTGGAGTTAAAGTTGACCGAGCACACATCCTTTTTTTCCCCCCGTCGGCATCGTCATCACATTCTCTCTCCGTGGCTCACATTCAGTCTGAAGTTGGAGGTTAAATGCTTTGCTCGGCCGTCGCCAAAACTGCTACCGAAGATTCAAACCAGCAACTATTCGGCTAACGATCTAGAGTGGGGAGCTGGGAATAGAGCGGCTCCTATTTCCGGTACATGGGACCTCAAAATTAATTTCTGATGCATGTATTCCTCCGGCGAGATCGAAATTATTTTCTGGTCCCGTTTGAATTGTGCCATGAATTTCACATGTTGTTTGTGGTTTTTGAAGATACATTTTCATGGGAAAAAAAACTATGATTTATGTTGAAGAAGTTTGATAATGGTAGGTTTTGTGAGCTACAGGTCGTCGCTGCTCTCTGCGTTTTTTCTCTACAGCCTTAAACTCAACAATCGCACAATAAATGGTCAAACTCTTGACGGGAAAAATTTAAATTTAAATCCACAAACAACATATTTCTAATTCAGGGCATATGACGACTGGGACCAGCAAATAATTATTTTAGCTGGATTGAGACCCATTTTTTACGATCTCAGAGCTCCGATGGGAGTCTCGCGAAAGGGGCGGGCCTTCGCCACTCTATGGAAATAGAATGGGAGCTCTTAGAGGTGGCAAAGTTTTTTAGTTGAGAGCAATTAGAGTGAGTAGGGGAGTGGGGTATCTATCTCTCACACACACACACACACACACAAACACACACACACACATCCCCCCCGTAAAGCTGGCTCCCTCAGCCGTAGTGGGACTCAGAGGCTGGCACAGCTGGCAGTGACCGAGCACACTGGGCACCGTCTCCCTCCTCCCCGTGCCAATCGCAGCCCACGCTCGTCGCATTCAAACTCACCGAGTTTTATTGGCAAGATGAACGCGGTCACTGTTGCTCGCCATCATGCTGGGAGCCCAAATACAATGCTGATCTTTCACAGAGACGTGGCGTCCCCAACGCCTCAGCTCCAGTTCACTTCAGAGTCACGACTGGAGGGGGAAAAAAAAGAAAAACGCAGGCTTGTCAATTCATCCCTCCTTTAGAGCATCCTCTTGATTATTATATATCTTTTTTACCTCTTACCAGCCCGCCAATATGCTACAGTTGCACAACACTGGACACCTTGTCATTTCAAGCATTTGAAAGAAAATAGTTCTGGGGCAGATCTTCCAATTCCTCTAAAACAAGCTTTGTCACCATCCGCCTGTGATGGCTTACTTTGCGAGTGAGTGTGATTATTTTCTTTTCTAGTACACCTCATCTGCCCACCTACCTCGTCTATTTTCTACTTCAGTTAGTCATTTTCTACATTTCCTCAAATGCCTTTTGACAGCCTTCACGGGAACGGGCGGGAGCGTCTAGCATATTCGCTGTGGGTTAAACGTGTGGGCGGAGGGAGAGAGAGAGAGCGGCGGCGTGATTGCAAAGTAAGTGCAGGAGAATGAGTTTTTCCAGTCAAGAAATATTTTTTGAATTACGCCTCTTACGTGAAGCACAACTCTTGTCCCTGAATTGCTTCGTGGACTAATGAGCTGAATGTCGGCGCGTGGAAATTGGTTCCTTGTGTTGCAAATGTGACCTTTTACTTTGCATGTTTTAAACTCGCAACCATGATGAACTGTTGGAGGTTTCTCAACATGATGTCACATCATCTACGGCAGGCACAGTTATTGCAGAAGTAATACATTTCCAAAACCACACGACAACAGCTGGGAAATCCAGTCCCCCGGGTCTTTAGCACAAACTACAACCTGCTGATACTTACTGTATTTAAGCCATTTTCTTTGTTCCCCGCAGTTCAAATAGTGTTCTCGTTGTTTCCCCTTCATATTACTCAGTGTTTTGGCATCCATGTACTTGTGCAAGTGCTGGAATTTCTCATTTCAATACAATATGTTGAGAAATATCGATGCAATAGGATTTTCTATCCCACAGCGAAAGATTGATGGATTGAGGGCGTAAGATTTTAGATTTCTCATTAAAGAAAATAAATAGCTGTGTGTGTGTGTGTGTGTGTGTGTGTGTGAGGAGAGAGAGAGGGCAGATGCTATCTGTATATTGATAATGTGAAAAATGAGTATTGAAACCTTTTCAAATATTCAACATCGAGTGCAGAGATTTTAATGGGAATACGCTTTCTATCTTTCGATTGCAGGGCTGTTAAAATGTTAATAACTACGTAGATGTTTTAAGGCTGTATTTATTTTGTATGAAATGCTATTTCCGTATTTCTACTACTCATTATAAAACCTCACAGGGGTCACACGGTCTTCGTTTTTGCCTTTCATTGCTTTATATGTTTTTTTTTTGCTTTAATTTTGCTGTAAAAAGGCAGCTGATACTACAAGGCCTGCATACACAGTTACAGCCAACTTTTCTTCTCCTTTTCACTCGATCTACATGGAGGGAACAGTTGATTTTAAATAAGTTTTAGAATCCAACACTTATTGAACACACCTGGAACCAAACGGCTGCTCGTTTGCAGGATGCTGAAGTTGCTGTATGTTGCTTTTTTTCTTTAAATGATCATTTAAAATCAGTCAGTACAGTTCGATTTGTGTGTTACAGACTCGACCATGCAGATCAGTCAACATAGAAGATATGCCCATATAAGGGACAGCCAATCAAATGAACGCTTGAACAGTAATGCAAAAATGACACGTTTGCTGTACATTGTCCCGTTTATTCATGGCTACTCACTGAAGAGATCGATAATTTGACAGAAATTGGGTATTCAAGAAAGCTAAGTAGTATAGATATTGGTATTTTAGATTTTGGATTGGTCTTTTATTGATAAATATGTGTGTTTAACCTCATTATGTCACCGATCTGACGGGTTGACGGGAAACATACTCCCTATTTCCATTCCTCCATCTATTTGTCTATTTTAGAGAATTATTACATTTCAATGAAAAGCTTTTCTTTGTCTCTCACCTACATTTTTATCTCCGTTTAACTTAAAGCCTCTGTCTCTCTGTCTCTCTCTCTCTCTGTCCCAGTGCCAGTTGGCAGCATATCTGCCCTCAGGTGTTTATTGACCGGCCCCCTCTCTTCCTTTATATCTACCCATCCGTTCATCCCTCCGTCCGTTCATCCCTCCGTCCGGCCGGTCTTTGCCAGTCCTCCCTGGTGGCTGGGCTTTGGCAGGGCCGTGGAATGAGACTGTGCCGTGTTGTTTCTGACACCTGGCCTAGCTCGTACCGCTTCAGCCCAGTTCACTTTCCCTCTATTGTAAACCCTTAAGAACTACCTACAGAAGCATGGACGTGGAAGCTCATCCTAAAATGTCTTTAAACGGCATCCATAAGCTTTTTTTTAACTGATACTGTAGGTGGCCAACATAATTCAACAATTCAGCAATATCAGAAATATAATTAGTCACTGGGAAATCCATTGATCAATTAAATAATCACTTCAGAACTCGGAGTAAATTAAATTTGGCTGCGATAGCATTTTCGGTGTTGAAGCCATGCAAAGTGACTCATTTTCTTCTGTTGTAACTAAGAATAAAGCACATTTTTAATTGAAAACTGCATTTTTTTGTTGTTGCTCTGAATTTTTTTAATGCATCCACAAATGATTTGTAGTGTTTGTTCTGCCACTTTAATTAATCATTAATTCATTTCCGTTATGCTTCCAATCAAAGTTAGTTAGTTAGTGTACATTTACAGTAAATGAAAGCAGCTTCATGTTTTGAGAACTGTCTTCTTAGAGCATCGCTGTTCCTTTTCCCTTCCTGTCACATTCCTCTTTATGGTCAGCACACATGTACAATACAGGCATATCTCTCTCTTTCACACACACACACACACACACACACACACACACACACACACACATGTATACACTGACACATGTATGATGTGATAAGACTGTAACTGTCCTTGGAAGAGAGCTGGGTGTCTGGTGATAGGCAGTGAATGAAGTCATGATGAGACTGGATGTAACTGACAGGTGTGTGTGTGTGTGTGTGTGTGTGTGTGTGTGTGTGTGTGTGTGTGTGTGTGTGTGTGTGTGTGTGTGTGTGTGTGTGTGTGCGTGTGTGCGTGCGTGCGTGCGTGCGTGCGTGCGTGCGTGCGTGTGCGCGTGCGCGTGCGTGTGCGTGTGTGTGTGTGGTGTGGTGTGTGTGTGTGTGTGTGTGTGTGTGTGAGCCTTTGCATGATGCTGTATACAGCCCTGTCAGTACATTGCCCTCCATGAGCCCTTTGCTGTCTTTCTCTCCGGTATCTTCAAGAGCCAGAAACATGTATTTGTGGGGAGGAAGAGGAAGGGATACAGAGAGAGAGAGGAAGGTAGAGAAAGCAAAACAGATATAGGGAGGAAACAACAAGTTTTCTTAAAAAAGTAACAAAGACGGGGAGGGAATAGAGAAGTGACGGCTGCTGAGAGAAAGGAGGAGAGGATTAATTCAAATAGAGAGAGAGAAATGGAATAATATGGAAAAAGAAAAAGATGGGAGAAAATGAGACAAAGTGAGCAAAGGAGGGGGAGTGGGGGGGGGGGGGGGGGAGAGGATGAATAGGGTAATAATGGCTCAGTGTGAGAGCTGTTTTAGAAAAAGAGAGAACGGCTGAGTGAAGAAGAGAACAAAATGAGGCTGAGGGCACTCAGACAGATAGAATTAGACACACCGCAGAGGTTCAGTGTGTGTGTGTGTGTGTGTGTGTGTGTGTGTGTGTGTGTGTGTGTGTGTGTGTGTGTGTGTGTGTGTGTGTGTGTGTGTGTGTGTGTGTGTGTGTGTGTGTGTGTGTGTGACACAGAGAGAGGGTGTGTGCTTATGTTTTTATGTCTCTATGTGTGCAGGCAGCTGTGTTCTGCGGATGGTTACTAGATTTGCCGTGTGTGTGTGTGTGTGTGCATATATGTGTGTGTGTGAGTTGTCGTCTGTGTGCATATGTGTGTTTGGCGGTAAGAAAGAGTATTTCTATGGCTTTTATGAGTTTCAGGGAACAGGCGAAGGTAATGGCACTGGGCAGCCGGCTGTGACAGTTGGAGAGCCTCAGAGAGGAATTCCTGGAGGTTTTCTGCTTATGGTGAATGTATTCGCTCAGGTGTTTATGTGCGTTTGAGGGAAGACGTAAGAGTTTGTGAGGCCGAGCTAAATGAGAGTGCGATGGTGCTAAAAGACCGGATGATGACTGGCGCTCTAACGCCGCCTCCATCCTTCCACCTCCGCCGCTCGCCTCACACGTCTCCCGTCTCCCGAGTTGTCACCGAACAGAACTCCTCGCTGATTAGGAGGATGTTTTAATACGGCAAGCAGAGGCTTAATGCGCTGTAAAAGTGTATCATATGTCGTGTTGATTGTGTACTTATTGTCTTACAGTATGCGACATGATCGTATATCCTTTTCCCTCTCCCCTTCTGTCTCTCTCATTCCTCTCTCTTCCCATCACAGGCGGAGATTGTCAAGCGTCTCAGTGCCATCTGCGCCCAGATCATCCCTTTCCTCTCTCAAGAAGTGAGTGTCACCGCTGCCAGACACACTTACAGATAAACACAGAATATACACACACATAATCAGATGATTGTTCACCCCCCGAGGCCTATAGCACATTTTATTTGCATTCAGAACAATTAATAAACCAGAATATTACGTTCTCAGGCTTTTACTTTGAAAGAAAATAGGTAAACCCCTAGTTTCCTTTAACAACAGTGAGAGTTTTATTATGAAATTAATAGGAGCAGGTTAGAAAACGGATACATTATATTGTTTTTGTGTCAGTTATGCAGCAGTTGTTGCTACTTTCAGGTTTCTCATCTAAATGTGGAAGTTTGTTCGCTTCCATAGTGACGTTGTATGAAAGAGCACACATTTCCCTCCATTTCTACCTGAAGTTTGAAGAGTCAAAACTGTAGGAATGAGAGCTAAAGTTAGAAAGTACTTTTTTAAAAAAAGATTCTTAACCTCCTCTCCTGTTGGATAAGGAATGTCCCGTAAGCTTCAAAGAAAGATTAATATCTAAAAATACATTTGAAAGGGTTTTGAATGTTGAATAACTGAATGTAGGAAAGATGTGGAAAAATTTTTAAAATAAAATTATTTGAAAAAAATGATAAAATTGAACTTTTTGACGTTTGAATATAGTTTCTACGCTGAAAAATGTGTTAGATGTCTAAAAAAGTACTGATGTGGTACAAATACGCTTTCTATTACTTCATTAGGATCAACACAGCTTTTCTATTTTGAAAAAACCATCACAGCTGACGATCAGCTGGTCTTTGAGGCACTAAAAATGTGGTGTAAACACAGTGTAAACTTCAGCTGCATGTGCCTCACATGTGGTCCTGTGGTTTTCCTCAGAACCAAGCAAGAGGTACTGATACAAGTACACAAAAATACAGATCTGTTTATCCTGGAGAGACAACTACAGAGAGCATTTCATGAAGAGGGCTCTCTGGTTTAAGAGTAATACATCACACTGCGTATCATTTTCTTAACATTTAGCTCCCATTATCTTTAAATTAAATACAGTCGTTCATTTGTAAATCAACAGCATCGTCATCATTCCTGTGTTTGGCCTCCGTTAATTGCTTCTCGAAGCTTAATGCAACCTAAAGACGAGCGCAGTTATTAAGATTAAATATGTTGTTGTGTGTGCATGTGTGTGTGTGTGTGTGTGTGTGCTGGTGTGGATTCGAGTACAAACCTGCCGCACACACACTTCTTTTTGTCTCAGATTGTGAGAGTGTGAGTGTGCACTGATGTGTGCTCCCTGGAGACAGGAAGGTCACAGGGCTGTCAGTTTGATCAATATTGACTGTGTGTGTGTGTGTGTGTGTGTGTGTGTGTGTGTGTGTGTGTGTGTGTGTGTGTGTGTGTGTGTGTGTGTGTGTGTGTGTGTGTGTGTGTGTGTGTGTGTGTGAGCACACATGCATATTTGCTTTTGCGAGACTGATTACATTCAGTTCTGTATTTTGTGTAAACAAAACTGAGATTTTTGTTAGTGTGGCTTTGTGTGTGTGTGTGTGTGTGTGTGTGTGTGTGTGTGTCGGTGTTTGCAGTGTGTGAATGCATGGTTGCCCAATCCAGATATTTATATTTATACACCCTGAACAAGCAGAGTTTGGTTGTTTTTACATCATTTTCTCAAGTTTGCTAATAATTCCTCCTGTGAATATTAACAGTACATATAATATTCTATTTACTGCAGCATGGATAATAACACAGTGCAATCCTTCCTTTACTTTCTGTGGCATTGAATGTGTGTTTATTTGCTGTGTGTGTGTGTGTGTGTGTGTGTAGCACCAGCAACAGGTGGTCCAAGCCGTGGAGAGGGCCAAGCAGGTCACTATGGCTGAACTCAACGCCATTATCGGGGTGAGTCACCTCCATCCATCTCGACAACACAAACACACACCCACGCGAACACACACACACACACTCACCGAGCACCGACGTGACTGATGAGACTCAGCTGATTGAATTCTTCCACCGCTGCTGTGTGAGTCAGGCCGGTGTTATTTCACTAGCCAACGCTGGGGTAGGAGCTTTGAATCGACACAATCTGTCAAAAAAGTTTATTTCTAAATGAAAATTAGCCGTTAAATAATGACTTTTTGATGTATCTCTATCTTAGAGGGCGAGAGAGTTAGAATCACATGTTAATCATCCAATCCAAAGTGTGCAGAGCCCAATGAATTGTTTATGGCAGAGAATTAGATGTTGCATCCTGTACTGTTATGAATCACTGCTTCCTGTTAAATAGCCGGGGTGCGGTGATTTTTTTTTTTTTAAAGCTCCCGGCTGATATATGATTATAAAGAAATATATGAGGGGTGAACATGGTAGCGTTTCCTCATCTCTTATGTGGGAGCTCTCTTCTCAAATATGATTAGGGATAGAATGAGCTCAGTGATTGTTATGAGATCAGTCAGCTCTCGTTGTCAGAGCGCTTATCACATTACCGTCTACTTACTTTACAACAACCGTGGGTGTACACTGCTTTAATTACAAATCAGTATACGGTTATGTTTCGGTTAGACGCTCTCTCTGGACGAGACGTACAGCTAACGAACACACTGTACTGCACATGAGGTAACGAGATACTTACTCTTATTGAAATTCTCTTCATATTTTGAAAAACGACAAAAGAAAACGGATTTATATTTGGAACATGTTTAATTTGGTGATGACTTTTCCCTCCAAACCAAGAAAACTGAGACATTAGAGATAAAGGATGGGCACCTGCACATGATCACCTGACCAAAACCATTACATGTACCCGGGCTTGTCTGCACATACATGTCTTAACATGAACACACACACACACACACACACACACACACACACACAGCGATGCCTTCGAGTGTCCTCGTAGACGGGGCTTTCCAGAGCTCGTCGGCTTGATCACATTACCGTCTCCTTAAAGCCGTTTGTTCCTCCCAGCTCTACAAACGCTGTTGTCTCTCAGGTGAATGTGTGTCGAACACACCGGCTCGACAAAACAACACACACACACACAAAAAAACCACATCGTAACGCTCCCCTCAGGATAATAGCCTTTCTTTATCTGTAGCTGCTCCTTTGCTCCCTTTACTCGCTCTATCCTCCATCACGCTCTTTTCCCGTTCACTTTCTTTTGTAATCTTTTATCATTCTCTTCCTCCCACTACGGCCTCATTTCTCCTCTCCCATTGTTTTTAGGGCTATGTCTTATCTTTTGCTTTCTCCGCTGCAACCCTCCCTCTTCCTGTGCTCATTTGCCCTCTTCGCCCTATCTTCTCCTCCTCCTGTTCATCTAATTCTCCTTCACTTTTCGCTGCCTCCACCGTGATTTTCCTCTGTTCCACTTCCTCCCCATCATTTACTCTCTGGCTCAAACATTTTCTTCCCCCTCTTCTACCTCCCCTATGTTTTCCCCTGGTCTCTTTCTCAATTATCCTCTCCCCGCCTTTTCCTTCATAATAAATTGCATTCATCCCCTCACTCTTTTCACCACCTCTCCTTCTTTTGTTTCACTCTCCACCTCCTCCTCCTCCTCCTCCTCTGTGTATCCCAACCATTATATTTTCCTCTCCCCGTCTTTCTCGTCCTTGACGTCCATCTTTCTCACCTTTTTGATCCACTAATGTCTTTAACATCCTCTCTTCCTTCATCTTATTTTCCTCTCTCGCTGTTGAGCTCTCCGTGTGGATTTTATGTCATTCACCTTCTCCCTTCCTCCTCTCACACAACCCCCACTTCCCCCAAACTTTTCCCTTCTTCTTTGTTCTCTGCACTTTCTTATGCTCATTTTCGATCCGTGTCTTCTTTTTCTAACCACCCACCTCTCTCGTATGACACCACCCCTTCCCCCGCTCCCTCCTTTCCCTGTGGCCACAGCAGCAGCAGCTCCAGCACCTGTCTCACCACGCCCCCGGCATCCCTCTGACGCCACACCCATCAGGTCTGTCCCTGGGGGCGGGGGGCTCGGGGCTTCTCGCACTGACTGGGGCCCTGGGAGTCTCGGCCCACCTTGCCTCCAAAGATGAGCGCAATCACCTTGATGCTGAACATCTCAGAGGTAAAGAGCTGCACACTTTAGTGCTTCATTTTGTCTCCAAAAAAAAGACATTTAAATGTTTTGGGAAGCCAGGGGGAGGAAGACTCTACATTTACACATTTACATGCAACCTACTAATGAAATCAGATGTATAGCTAACAATAATAATGATAAAAGTAATAATATATAATAGAAAAAGCTTGAAAACTGAACAAAATCATATTTTTAGCCTGACATCGCCACACCAAATCGTAAATTTTCCATTTCCAAAGGGTGTTATCGCCGGGTATAGATCCCAAATCCCTCTAGACACAAGTGGATAGACCTACAACCAATTAGAGGAATGAAATGTGACGTAGCACTGAGCAATGGAAAGATGTAAACACACTGCAGTGTGAGGAGATGAGCTGCGGTGGTGATTTTTTATTTATTTTTTGTTCAAAGAGAAAAAGGACTAGACGCATCTGCCAGAGCAAATAAGACATGAGCTTGCAGATTCCTCTGGTTTCCTAGTAAGACGTTTGAGCTCTAAAGTTAAGTACATTGTAGGTACAGTACTGCAAAACTGTGTAGTTGCTGTTGTTTCAGGTCGGTGAACACAAAAGGCTTCATCATGGAAAATCAATTCCACTATTGAACACGTTGAGAAGATGTTTAACAAGTTCAATATCCAGCTTGAAACCATCAGATATCACACATCAGAGATCTTTTTCTTCATAAAATGTTTGTGTCTCTGCACGTATATTCAATAAAGTCTATTTCTTACTAGAATGGGCACCAAGCCACAGAATAAAAACAGATCTTTGTTTTGTCTTTTTTCACTTTAGACTTAAATTCAAAGCCATACTATACATTGCTTTGTGAGGCAGCTTTTTGCGTAATCTGCACCGCCGAGTCACCTTCTGGACTGAGTTTGAACTTCCTTGTTTAGTTTGCTGTCATAATATGGACAGACGTATTCATTGCACTTACGCGTGAACGCAGCAGAAAACACTTTCTCTCAATGAACTTTCCTTCACCCCAATAGAATATCTTATCCGTGCACTCCGTTTCAGGCACGGAGCCAAGACACTTTCTCATGAATAAACTGAGAGCTAGAAAGAGGAGAGGAAAGAAAAAAAGGGGGGGAGGATTGAGAGTAGAATGTGGAAAGAGATAGAGAGATCAATGTGTTCGTATTGGCGTGCTAAGCATCCGTGCGAGAGCTTAGCCATGTCTGCAGCTGTGTGCGTTTTCTGTCCTTACATACGAGAGGGAAGAATGAGTGAAAAGATAGCGAGCGATGAAAGAGGCAGCGAGGGGAAGACAGCGAGCTTTGTGTGGTTGCAAACAGAGAGGGGGGGGGGGGATAGAGAGGAGACTGGAATCAGGCACAATAGTGTGTCTGTATCTTTATTAGAGAGGAGGAGTGGTAGTAGTTCAGCCTAACCTTGGCTGACTGGGGGGACTGTTGTTATTATTATCAAGACTGACGTCAAACTTTTCTCTTGTGTCCTCTTCACCCCTCTCTCCCTCCTTACCTTTCACCCCATCCCAGAGGGAGCACCCAGCAGGGTGAGTAGTCGTGTAAATGTGTGTGTTGTGTGCATCCACGTGTGTGTGTGTGTGTGTGTGACAGTGATAAACGTAGTGAAATGGAGACTGGACCTCGGCCAGGAGGAGCCCAGCTCGACTCGGAGGAGCGATCGACCTTGAGCTCCTCAAGGTTTTCTTTCATCACACTAACGCTTGAGCTCAGCAGCGTTTTTTGCTTGTTCTGTTCTGGAAGAAAGTAACAAATTGAGTGGATGGATGAACAAGCGACTGTTTGTTTATCGGCGCCACAAAATGTTCTGGTAATCTACAAGATACCCGAGTGAAAGGATTAACACACCGCTGCCCACAACGTTGCTGCCGGTGCGTCGAAACAAGCAGCTCTCTTACTTAATATTGTTTACTTGGGTGTACTGTGCATCCAATATATAAAATGTCAACCCCCCCCACCAGATATCACACCATGAGATCCTTTTAGAAAGATGTTTCCCCGCAGAACTTGCTCTTTTGTATCATTTGAAACCAGAGAAACATGTTGTTTTCACACTGATTCATATATTAATGTGACTTTTTAAAGGCAAGAACACGCCAGACAGAACAAATTGACTTAGTCAGTGTTCAATATTACAGACAGTGTGGTCAACAGTCGATACCCAAAGCCACAGGTATCGGGTATCGGGACTGAAAAAGTCGGTGCATCCCCAGCTGTGACCATACGGTGACTCAGGTCACCACAACTGAAGGGTTTAAAGAAAAAACGAAATCCATCCTTAGAATGGTTGAGTGAATGCAAAATGCAGTGAAAGGTAAAAGTGTTCATGCACATATTTATGTCACTGTAGTTATTTAAGTCCCTGGAGAATAAACGCGGTGCTAGGGGTGGGTAAAAATATCGATACCGCAATATATCGCGATACTTTGCCACCCAATACAATATCGATTTTTCAACTCCAAAGATTCATGTTTCGACGCGTTGTGAATGCAGTACTTTATCCTTTTTCATGTTATTTTCAATATTTATTCCAGTGAATTTCATGGGAATTAATAAAACGGAGAGGCTGTTTTGAATGAAATAGTTTTGACTCAATTTGTCCTCTGATCAATATCATCTGATATACAGGTACTTCATCTTTATTTATATCGCAATATCATGATACGTATCGTATCGTGACCAAAGTATCGCGATACGTATCGTATTGTGACCAAAGTATCGCGATACGTATCGTATTGTGAGGTTCTTGCCAATACTCACCCCTACGCGGTGCAAATAGGATGATTGAAATTCGGTGGCTTTTTCCTATTTTCTCTTTGCTGCAGAATGCTCTGCTTTACGGAAACACTTGCTTACTGTACTGTCTGCAACGGACAGCTGGCCTTCATCAGTGTGACTGTTGATAACACGGAGAGAGGAGGGGGAGGGGGGGAGGAGGGGGGGGGTCAAAGGGAGATGGAGAGTGAAATTGGAAAAGGAAAGAAAGAGACTAAAGAGGGAGAAAATAAAAGACCGAGGAAAATAGGGAGGGAAAGGTTGTTGAAAAAAAAGAAATACCAGCGAGTCTTTGTTCTGGCTTTTATTGCGAAATGAAAATGATTTAAGAGCGCTACTGACTTAACTTTCCCTCCCTCTCTCTCTCCATCCGTTATGAAGCCCTTAGCATAATTTAATTGCTAAACACAATGCTGATTGTTAAGCACCAGGAAAATATTTCTCATATGACTTGAGGTTTGTGCTGAACTTAACCAAGCGTTACGGCGTTTGGAGGGGGAGGGGGAGGGGGGAGGGAGGGAGGAGGGAGATGCATATCAATTGGCATTTATCAGAGAGGCCCGCACCAGTAAAACATGATGGAATTTTAAATGGAGGGGAAAAAAGGGACAGCGAGAGGAAGTCGGGAGGAGAGGGAAGAAGAAGGCGGAGGAGGAGGAGAAAGAAGAGAGGGAAGTTTGTTGAGCCTCACTGAGGTCCATTGTGTGGTTTCTCCTCGCCCCTTGTTCGGCGCTCCTTCCTGTCGGCCCCGTGGGCTCCTTCCTGTGTGACTCATTGGTGTGTTAAACCCTCACTGTTCTTGTCCTCCCCACAGGGGGACCAGAGAATGACAAGTGGCCCTCACTGAACCCCTGCCCCCCCCCAACACACACAAAAAAAACTACACAATGCTTTGATCGGCTTTTCCGAGCAGCGAGCGCCGGGGCCCGGGCCGAGTTGTAAATATGCCTTCACAGCTTTATCGCCCAATAATGAGAGTCGTATTTTACACGAGGGCCGGTGTGTCGAGGGGAGCGCACTAATTAGCTTCATACGTTGTCTCGTGTGCTTCTATGGCTACGTGTTAACCCGTGCTTACGTCTGCTGTTCTTGTGTGTGTGTGTGTGTGTGTGTGTGTGTGTGTGTTGTTATGTTGGTTTTCATGGGGTTCTCTGTTGATATTTGTGTAACTACTCAGCATGCTTTTCCTTATTTACCTGAGCTTCTATCTACAGAGACCTGTACGTCCACAGGTGTGTTTTTGTTTTTAATTATCATTAAAAACATCTCCTCGATGTCCGTGGTAGTAATGCGTCAGTGTGGTTTTCCCCTTATGTTTTTTTGTCCTTGTGTTTTCTTCAGAGCAAGTCGGTGTCATCGACAGACAGCCAGCCCAACGAGGAGCGCCAGGGCCCGTCGGGAGGTTACTCCTCCTCGCAGGGAGGAGCTGAAGCGAAGAGGAGGCGTTGTGACGACAAGGAGCCGCTACCGCCGCACTCCTATGTATGTGTTTGTGTATGTTCTCATCCTAAATCCAGCTTTCCACGGACAAACTGAGTAGTTGCAGCAGCACCAGGAGAATATGAATGAAACACAAAGATAGAAATGGCTTGTAAATAAGCAATAAACATCCATCGTCCACCGCTTATCCTGTATTCAGGGTCACGGGGGGGCTGGAGCCGATCCCAGCTGTCATTGGGTGAAGGCAGGGTACACCCTGGACAGGTAACCAGTCTATCACAGGGAGACATGTAGAGACAGACAACCATTCCCTCTCACATTCACACCTACAGGACATTTATTAACCTATCCCCATCCTGCATGTCTTTGGACTGTGGGAGGAAGCCGGAGAACCCGGAGAGAACCCACGCTCACACGGGGAGAACATGCAAACTCCACACGGAAGGAACCCGGACCCGATAGCAATAAACATGCAGCAAAGAATTCATATTCAATCTGATCAGTGTGCTGTATAATGCATCATTTCTACAAGATATTTTAAAGAAAAGCCACATATTCAAACCAGTAACAAAAGTGCATGTGTGGGTTGTGTGTGTGTGTGTGTGTGTGTGTGTGTGTGTGTGTGTGTGTGTGTGTGTGTGTGTGTGTTGTGTGTGTGTGTGTGTGTGTGTGTGTGTGTGTGTGTGTGTGTGTGTGTGTGTGTGTGTGTGTGTGTGTTGTGTGTGTGTGTGTGTGTGTGTGTGTGTGTGTGTAAGACATCACCTGTGGCCTGATGTGTAGGCCACACATGGGTCAGGGGCCCCGGGCCAATCAAGAGTCATGTTTGGTTTGGATGAGCCCAACGGGGACGATGGGGGAGCTAGAAGAGAGACGGCCGAGGCGAGATAGCTGTAATGAATTAGACGGCTGTGTGTTTGTAGTCTGGAGGATTGATTGACACTGGGAGTCTGTCTGCGAGACGGCCTCCAGCGAAATCAGTTAGGTATCAACAACAACAGTCCAAATATTACCATGAGCTCAGAGCGAGAACGAGCACCGATAGTTTCCACTCCTCTTTTCTGTCTGTCGAGACACATTACAGCTCCCATTTCTCTCCGTTTGCCTTTTTTGCTCTTCTGCATCACTCTCTTTTATCACACTCCTCTCAATTTCTCCACTTCCCCCCCCCTCTCACTCTCTCTGACTTGTCTTTTCATATTTTTTTTTATTCCATCTCATTTCAAATGTTCTGCTTTTTTTTCCCCGTCCCTCTCACTCGCTCGCTGTGTTTTTGTTCTAGGAATAGGCTTTAGAAATAGCCCTGTTTTTGGCTCGGTATATTTAGGTACTGATGTCACTCCACACTGATGTCAATAGGAATATCAGGCCATGATCACATCAAAGAGCTGTTGCCATGGCGACTAAGTGCCATCGTTCTCACCCCAGGAAAAAGGGAGAGCTATAGTAGAGAGAGAGAGGTGGCGAGGCGAAGAGCGAAAATGTACCGTGGATGGGGAAAGAGCAACAGTTTGTGTGTGTGTGTGTGTGTGTGTGTGTGTGTGTGTGTGTGTGTGTGTGTGTGTGTGTGTGTGTGTGTGTGGATGAGAGAGGGAGATAGAAATAGTGTGAGAGAGATGTTTGGTGAGAATATAGTGTATATGGTATCCAGTATGTTTGTGTTAAATGTTGCATGGAGGACAGACGGGGAAAGGAAGCAAAGAGCATCCAGCGATATTGATATATGGATTCCTGTGTGTGCTGGTGTGTGTTTTTTGGTGTGTTTCCATCTTTATTATTAAAGTTCTCGACGTGAACGTACAGTCTGTGTCTGTGTGGGTGATAGAGAGAGAGAGAGAGAGCAACCGGTGAAGTAGCCGTCTTATCTTCGTGGATGTGAAGAAATTGGAGGATGTTTTACTTTTCTTATCTCTTCTTTGCTCCTCAGGACAGCGACGGAGACAAGAGTGAAGACAATCTCGTGGTGGACGTCTCCAATGAAGTAAGTTGTCCTTCTGTGAGTGAATTCATTTACTTCACTTTGTGAAGAAGTGGCAGCAGTTTTCTTTTTTTACAGCCCGCCACCGTGTTCACTCTCATCAGCCTCGTTTCCAGCTGCAGTGGGAAGATTTAGTGTAAAGAAATGTGAGAAATAAGCAACTTCAAATAGATGTTAAAGTCCCAGTCGGCAAGTCCGGCGGATGGAGGGCACTCTGTCAGATTCTGAATGTTTCCAACTCTCAGGCTCCTCCCCCACGACCACAGAGCTCCTCCCCCTCGACTTCGTGCCCTTTGAAATCCCTTAGATCACGCCACCTTTGAAACGCGGTCCGATGTTGACTCTGGTTTTATCACGGGCACCGTCGCCATCTTTCTTTTTTTTCCTTCTTTTCCACCGGTGTTTTCTTTTCCTTGGTTGTTTTGGACCTCCTCGTTTGGGTTTTTAACGAGGAATTGGAAGCTTGGTGCTACTTCCCTCCACCTCCCCCCCTGTGATAGTGACAACTTCGCCAACTTAAAAAAAGGTGAGTCTTTATCCCACAGAAGCTCCCTGACACCATATTGCAGTAACGCATGAACCCGGCGTTCACTGTTCGTATACTTGGCACCACTTGGAATCCACCTCCGTCCTCTGCAGAGCCGTCTGTCAATAGTTCAGCCCGACGCTCACAGAAAGACATTTCACCAGCGCAACAATACATAATGGTTTTCTTCTGACCTCAATGGAAATATTCCACTTTTCGCTGCCAATGTTCATCCACAATCTCCACTATGGGCAAACATTGAATTCACACTTCACTCTCTCTCCCACACACACTTCCTCGTAGTCTTTGAGCACGAGCTGTACATCCGTGTTGCAGGAAATATCCATAGCCGTAAATTATTCTGAGATTTGAGAAGCTGGAATTTAGATTAGCCTCATTTTCTGATAATCAGTCAATCAAGTCATTATTTCAGCTCCACATTCACACACATCGTCTATCGTATCTAGGTGTGTGTGTGTGTGTGTGTGTGTGTGTGTGTGTGTGTGTGTGTGTGTGTGTGTGTGTGTGTGTGTGTGTGTGTGTGTGTGTGTGTGTGAGTCGGCATGTGTGTAGCTAGTTCAGCTTTCTGCTGCAGTTTCCTTGTAAATAGGAAGCGCTCCTATGTTAGCTCATTATCAGCCACCGCTGTTTGCATTCTCTTCTTGTGAACTGTCTGTACTCTGTCTCCACACACACACACACACACACACACACACACACAGATAGACACACACACACACACACAGACACACACAAATATTTGGTCTGCCTATCTCTTCTCATCTACCTCTTCTGTTTATTTCTGTTCTCTTTCCAAACTCTTGAAGCCTCTGTTCTTCCATCTCTCCACCGTCTCTTTTCTTTTCACTCCTTCTTCTCTCACTCCGCCTCCCCCCCATTTTTCCTCCTCCCTTCTGTCATTAGATAACTGCAGTTTGGTTCGTTTAATATATGCAAAGCCGTTTATGCCCCTGGAATATTTTAGTTCTTTAAATACTTCACGCAGTGTACCAAAATGTGTTTTATCTAAGCCCTCTGTATTTTGATATTGCACACAAAAGCAGAACCGGTCTCTTGTGTGATTTGGAAAACTGGTACAAAAGCAGAAGGGAAAAGAAATGTGACAAATGTGGGTAATGGCAGAAAAAGGGAGGCAAACTCTCGTGTGTGTGTGTGTGTGTGTGTGTGTGTGTGTGTGTGTGTGTGTGTGTGTGTGTGTGTGTGTGTGTGTGTGTGTGTGTGTGTGTGTGTGTGTGTGTGTGTGTGTGTGTGTGTGTGTGTGTGTAAGTGTGTGTGTGTGTGTGTGTGTGTGTGTGTGTGTAAGTGTGTGTAAGTGTAAGTGTGTAAGTGTAAGTGTGTGTAAGTGTGTGTAAGTGTAAGTGTGTAAGCACTTAAATGTCTGTGCTGATCACTGTGACCTAGTGAGAAATGCTTACCCCGGCACTCTGTTCCGGGGAGGCAGCGCTGGCTCAACAGTGGCTCCAGTGATGAAAGCAGCTGTAACAGCAACATTATCTCCAGGTCCACACACGACACCGACAGTCTCTACTGTTTCACTGGAATGTTCCCTGAGCTCTGAGTCCATTTTACAAATCACAACACAGTGACACAGACTGAGGTTGTGTTAGATCCATAAGGGAAGATTCTCGGCTTAAATAAGCATATTTTGAATTCGTATTATTATTATTTTTTTTTACAAACTCTGCCCGGTTCAGCTTTTTCACATGTTGGCATACAGAAAAGCCAATAAGTGTTTGTTCAGGGCCATGCCATGCTCTGCAACGTTGCTTCAGGTACAGGTAAGACAATCAGTGCGGTCACATGATAAGATCGTATTGGTTTTTCCAAGAAATACGTTGCCACTCGACGGGGGGGTCTCTTCTAAAATCCCTGTTCACATGCCGTTGAATAAGTCCGATAATGGTCAGTGACCTGGCTAAAAACAATAACGATCTGGCGGCATACAGACAGACAGACAGTCTCCTCGTCCGTCCAGAAATGAGTTGTTGATTTATTCGAAGCCATGGTATCGTTTGACTGTTCCGGCAACATTACTATTTATGACGGCGTCCGATTTATGAAATCCCAGGCGAAAATCCTCGCGCATGTGCAGGACGCGAGCCCGATTCGATCTCGTTCACAAGGCGGCACAAGTCAGATAAACGACGACCCAAGCCAGGGGTTGCAATCGGCTTCAGAGATCCGATCCCTACACGTTTCTTATCCTGTACACATGAATTCGATACGGTTCTGATGGGTTTAAGATGGTTTTAAGATGGTTTAAAGCTCGCCCATGTGAACACAATGAATGGACTATCATCTGGGAATTCCAGTTGGAGTGATATCACTCACCAAACACAACACAGTGGTTTCTAACAATACCAGGCGTGACTTAACAGCAGAGTTATCATGGTGACAAAGATTGTGTGGTTGCACCCAACATAATTATGAAATGCTGAAAAGTGGAATTGAGAAGGGAAATGGAAGAACAAGCCTGTTGGAGCAGAACTTTATATCATTTTACAATCTCTGTCCGTCATTCAGGAGCCTAACTCCCCCGTGGGCAGCCCTCCTCACTCCCCCCACGGGAACGGCTTGGACCGGGCGCCCACCCTAAGGAAAGAGCTCCCAGGCTCATCAAGCACAGGAGAGGCCCCCTCCACCCCAAACCCCCGCAGCCCCACCCCAGGGAAGTCCAAGGACCCCGCACAGGTACGACCTACATGGATGTCTAGAACAGAGACCAGTACCACAGAGACCACTTCTTATCTTTTCACTGAGACTGTTTGTAAAGTGACGGATAAGCAATCTGATGGTTGACGTACTAAAGGAGGGCTTTAAGTGGGATAAGTGTCCTACGTTAGTTCCTGTGACAGATCAGCCACGTGTTTTAATTGTTTTATTTGTTGTTTGCAGATGGATAAGTCCCAGTCTCCTCTGTCCAAGTCTGGGACCCCGTCCCCATCCCACCGCGAGGCACTTACTCCGGGAGCCCCAGGAGCTCCTGGTCCCAGCACCTCCTGCCTTCGCCTGGTCAGCAAAGCAGCATCCAGTGCAGACCCCCTTGGTGAGACCGCCCTGACTGAAAACAATAAGATTAGTTTACCGTTGATTAAGGAGCACAACATGACTCTCTCTACATAGATTCATCTGTTTAAATATTATTTTAAAGTTCAGCAAATGGCTCCTTGAATTAACTGTGTGGACCTGAATGGGAGTTCACCTCTGCCCTTCATGCCTCACATCCTCTTGCTCCTCTGTTTTTTCCATGTCCTCACTTGTTTATTCTCTGACAGCCTTGTCATGCAGTGAAAGTTCAAACTAAAAATATGCCTCCGTGACTGAAATGAGCCCCCGTCTGACCGAACTTCACCGTAACCATTGTGCTCTTGAGCAATCCTCCAAACTCCTAACAAATACTGTTTTATTGAAAGAAGCAGATTTCCATTCTTCTCAGCCCCTCTGTGACTGTGTGTGTTGGTGGTTTCCCCTCTTTACTTCCACCCTTCACTCCCTCCTTCCTCTCTCCGTCCCTTCCCCAGCTCTCCGCAGTCCCATGTCTGTGCCCCCCGGTTCATACCCGGCTCATTTTGGCGTGGTGTCCCACGCAGGGCTGAACGGCGAGCTGGCCAGCCCGGGAGGTTTCGGCGGGGCTCTGACTCTCTCCCCGCAGATCAGCGCGGCGGCCAATGCCTACTCCCGGAGCCCCATGGTGAGTAAAGGCCAGGTCGTTCTTCTCTGCCAGGGATTGATTTATGGTTCGCCGTCAACTCGACCCCTCTGACTGTTTTAAACCCGGATGAATGTGCTCCGTGGTATCCGGGTCGTGTTGTGCATTATGTAATTAAAGTGTTTACTTTCTCTAATTGGCTTTGCTGGAGAGCAGCGGTCACAGAGAGACGTCTTGTTAACTATAGTCTTCATCATCAGTACACATGATCAGCAGACCGGCCTGTAGGAGCCATCAATGTGTTGATCACCACCTTGTAATTGTGCCCACCAGGTGGCGTATGACTCTCGGTCTCACCTGAGGGCGCCAGGGCTGTCCTCTTCTCTGCCTGGTTCCTCTGGTGGCAAGCCGTGAGTATTTACTCCCGTATTCTGGCGTTAAAACTGGATGTTGCCGATATTCAGTAGAGACATATTTAAAGCCTTTTAATACCTGATGAATATATGCTTAATTTAGTATATTCCCCAGTTATTCAAGCAGGTAAACAGTTAGTTTTATTTTCTTTTGATTCAAAAAGAAATAGTTAGACGCAGACAAAAATATTTGGAGTGGATAATAATCCAAATTAGCAGTAGTAGTATTTACCCATGTCTAACAAAGGTAGATGCAGGAGTTCCAGGTATCCTTTCCCAACATGCCTGCATACGGTCCTCTCGGCTGCACTGACTGACGAGTCGTGTTGTGTTTGTCACGTGCTGCGGAGTAATAATTCATTCTTGCGGTGCTAATTTGAAAATCATAAAACAGCTTTGGCTTCAACCCCGTGCAGTATTGATCGGCCATTAGCAATGCCACACGGACTCTCGTAATACAATCTGCCATTATGCATCCCGCCTGCAGCTGCAGTCGGCCGAGTGATTGCCAGAATTCAGACAAATATTACAGAATTTCCACCTGTGCAGGTTGTTCGTGAATTATGTATGTTTACATGACTTTTCTCAAGTCTCCTTTGCAGAACCCGATAGTCCGAGACGGTCTTTATTTTATTTCTTCCCCCTCCTCGTTTCAGCGCCTACTCGTTCCACGTGAGCGCCGACGGCCAGATGCAGCCGGTGCCCTTTCCCCCCGACGCCCTGCTGGGCCCGGGAATCCCTCGCCACGCCCGTCAGATTCACACCCTGAGCCACGGCGAGGTGGTGTGCGCCGTCACCATCAGCACCTCCACGCGCCACGTCTACACCGGAGGCAAGGGCTGCGTCAAGGTGTGGGACATCAGCCAGCCTGGAAGCAAGAGCCCCATGGCCCAGCTGGACTGTCTGGTGAGAAACCAGGGAGGAAGTGAAACTGGCACACACACGTTTTAAAAATAGACACAGTCACATGGTTACTTGCTGCTGACGTTGTTAAATATTAAGGCTGGGGATTCAGAAGGTTCGGAGGTGCCCGAGCCTTGACCTCTGCAGCAGTCCACTACTGATGTTATCAAGTGTCCCGTAAAGCCTCGTCCACACAAACGTAACAGTCTTTTTTATCTTGTCCAAACAGAACAGGGATAACTACATCCGATCCTGTAAAATCCTCCCCGACGGAAGGACCTTGATCGTCGGCGGGGAGGCCAGCACGCTGTCAATCTGGGATTTGGCCACGCCCACTCCTCGCATCAAGGCCGAGCTGACGTCGTCCGCCCCCGCCTGCTACGCGCTGGCCATCTCCCCCGACAACAAGGTCTGCTTCTCCTGCTGCAGCGACGGCAACATCGTCGTCTGGGACCTTCACAACCAGACGCTGGTCAGGTGAGAGGAGAGAGGGAGGAGAGAGGGAGGAGAGGACAGTGGAAGGAGAAAAAGAACATAAAAAAACGGTGCTTTACTTCCACAAATAGATCGCTGTCAGGAGGGAACGCAGGGGGGGGGGGGGGGGGGGGGAGGAAGGAAGGCGAGGGAGAGGAAGGCTGGAGGATGTGGAAATTATTCAGGAACTTCTTAAGAGAGGGAAGGAGATAAAACATGGAAGGAGAAAGAGGGAGGGGGGACTCAACTATAACTAAGGTAAGGAGGGGGGGTAGCCATAGGGGATATGGGTGGATTCTGGAAAGTTAGGTGAAGGATGAATTGAGGGAGATGTGGTGGGGAGGAGAAAAGGGGGGAGGACAGGAGAGAAAGAAGAATCAGGTGAGGTCACGAGGTGCTACAGGGAGGAAAGAATCCAAATATATTTCATCTGGCAGCTCCAACAAAAAAGAAGCAAAGGCACACAGGTCTTGTGAGTTTGTGTGTGTGTGTGTGGTTGTGTTGACGTGTGTGTGTGTGTTGATGTGTGTGTGTGTGTGTGTGTGTGTGTCTCCCCCCTGCAGGCAGTTCCAGGGCCACACGGACGGAGCGAGCTGCATCGACATCTCCAACGACGGCACCAAACTGTGGACGGGAGGGCTGGACAACACGGTGCGCTGCTGGGACCTCCGAGAGGGACGGCAGCTGCAGCAGCACGACTTCACCTCGCAGGTACGCACGCCACCTTCACGCCTACGTCACATAAAAAACACACACACTTACACACAGACATACATGCACATTCATTCTTTTACAGGCACAGTACACACACACATCAAACCAAACACAAACACACACTGTGACCTCACCTTCCAGGTGCATTTACACCGACACACACCAGCAGCAACAAGCACCAACATGTTTCCACCTTACAGGCGCCCTCACACACACACACACACACACACACACACACACACACACACACACACACACACACACACACACACACACACACACACACACACACACTCACATTGACTCCCCACTGCCACAACAGAGCTATAGCGCTGACCACCGTTGTCAGATGAGTTTCGATCCACCGTGTAATGACTTTCTCTCCATCCATCACTTCCCCCTCTCTCTTTCTATTCTCCCTCTTTCTCTCCCAATGTATTAATTCAATCTATATTTACCCCCTATCTCCGTTATTCCACCATCTTTCTTTTTCCCACTCTCACTCATCATCGTTTCCTTTCCCTTGATATCCACCAATCCCTACGTAATTCCTTCATCCCTTCCCTCCATTGTCCTCTTCCTCTCATCAACCTTATCTTCTTTCTTCCCTCATCCCCATCCCGTCTCATGCTCTCTCCTCCGTTTCTGTTTTCATTTCTCCACCCTTGCTTCCTCTCTTCTATCCCCCCCTCCCCCCTTCCTCCTATCTTCATTTCGTTTTCTGCGTTCCTTTGATTTCTTCCTTCCGTGTCCGTCTCCAGATCTTCTCTCTGGGCTACTGTCCAACCGGCGAGTGGCTGGCTGTGGGAATGGAGAGCAGCAATGTGGAAGTCCTGCACGTCTCCAAACCTGACAAGTACCAGCTGCACCTCCACGAGAGCTGCGTTCTCTCCCTTAAGTTCGCCTACTGCGGTACGTGCACACACACACACACACACACACACACACACACACACACACACACACACACACACACACACACACACACACACACACACACACACACACACACACACACACTTGGATTTCCTAAATTAAACACTGATCACCACTCTCCACACTGTTGGCATGCTGCTTGAGGACAGTGTATCGTTCCCTTTGACTGTGTTTAACATGTGTGTCCGTGTTATCTTAGGTAAGTGGTTCGTGAGCACGGGAAAAGACAATCTGTTGAATGCGTGGAGGACGCCATACGGAGCGAGTATCTTCCAGGTGAGGGACGAGTGTAAAGCTATGAGGATGTGTGCATATACTTATTTGTATTTATAAATATGGATGAGTTTATTTGGGGCTGCAGAGTCATCTGTTAGTCAATGTGGATGGTGTTGTTTAAGCTATCTGCTCTTCCTGTCCCCACACACACACACACACACACACACACACACACACACACACACACACACACACACTGAGGCCTAGAGGCGATAGAAAGAAAAAAGGATCAGTGAAAGTGAATGATAAACATTTTTTTTATTTTTTTAGTTCAGGTTTGTTGATTCATGGCGACTTGCAGAGGTTTTTATCAGACTGTGCAGGCAGCCACACACACACACACACACACACAGCCCCACACACACACACAGAACAAATGTAATAACGCCATCGTGTTCACAGCATTTGAGGAAATGTTGAAACATGAATATGCAGGGATGCAATATTTTCAGCTGAGCAAGTTCATCTGGGTGTGAATGGAAATAGCAAGGGGGGAGAAGAAGGTACATTTAAGGTGTGTGTGTGTGTGTGTGTGTGTGTGTGTGTGTGTGTGTGTGTGTGTGTGTGTGTGTGTGTGTGTGTGTGTGTGTGTGTGTGTGTGTGTGTGTGTGTGTGTGTGTGTGTGTGTGTGTGTGTGTGTGTGTGTGTGTGTGTGTGTGTGTGTGTGTGTGTGTGTGTGTGTGTGTGTGTGTGTGTGTGTGTGTGTGTGTGTGTGTGTGTGTGTGTGTGGCTGTCATATTCCTGTAAGCTACAGTGGGCAGCAGGCTTGGCGGCTCCTGTCTCTCCCTGTGGACTGAAAGGAGAATGCTGGCTATCTGCTTTGTTATCCAAATGCCAAACGTTCTCCTGCCAAACAGCTCCCTCCTGTCACCGTGTTACACAGAGCCCCCCCCCCCCCCCCCCCCCTCTCTGCTCTCCCCTCTTTCTAGTTTATCACTGTCCTTTTTCCGGTTTCCGTCTCCCTGCTTCTCTTTAACACCGACACTCTCCTCATCTCTGTCTCTCTCTCTCCTTGTCTCACTCTCTCCTTCCTTCTGTCCTTGTCTTGGTTTAGTCCTCGCTGTCTTCCCTTCCATATTTTTAATCCGTTTTACTTACACTACCCTTCACACTTCTTTTTCCCTTCTATTCTTCTTGCTGTTCCTTTTATCTCTCTTTTTAATTGTCATTTCTATCAATTAAGCTTTACTGCCATAGATATTATGAGTTCACCTCATTAGAAGTACTTTATTTCATATCACTGACTTTATCGTCATTTATTTAAACAGTCGTGGGTAAGTATGAAACAATAAGATACCAAACTTAATCAAGATGGGCATTGAATGAACTCCTAAAGATCCTCGAGGACGTCTCAGTACAAAGTTTTCCTCTTTGTTCCTCTGCTCGTATTTTTCTTTCCCACTCCGTCTCTGACTCAAACCTTTTCCAAACTCATCTTTTGGCTTGTCATTGCATCCCTCCCTCCTGAATGCTCCCCCCCCTCCTCCCTCCTACCTGCTATCTTGGTAAAGTATGAGGGTTCCTGTGTGAAATGGCTTCTCACCAGTGGCTTGATGATTGACAGCCCTGCTGTGCCCCTAGCAGGGAGGAGAGGGGGGGAGGAGAGGGGAGGAGAGGAGTTTAGAGAGGCAGAGGAGTTGACATGAGAGAGGTGGACAGAGGGAAAGGGGAGCCTAAGAGGATGGAGGAGGAGGAGGAGAGTCTAGGAAGAGAGAAAGGAAGATAAATGATGATGTAGCTGTAGGAGTGGGAGGAGGAGGAGGAGGTCTAAAGGGAGCTTTAGATCATCTAAAGCCAGGTACCCGGGTCGGGCTTTCAAACACAGGAGAGAAAGGAGAAATGAGAGGATTGTGCATTTTGCCAGTTCATACAGGCGGTCGGCCTTGGGGCTGCCAGCGATGCTTAAACCTGCGTTTAATGAGGCTGCAGCTCTGCGGAGGAAGAGGGCCGCGTGTCTCACATCCAAGCAGACAAATGAGTCAGCATCCCGGAGCTGTGGCGTCGCCTGCCTGGAAATAATTGCCGACTGTTTTGAAATGCAAATATGTCTTGTGTGATGGAGTATTAGCTGATGAGTCATATCTTTTTCCTAACGTGGTTCCTCTTTGTGTTTGTGTCTCTCCATATGTCTCCATCAATCCATCACCACATCTCCTCTTCCTCTCCTGGGCTTCTTTTTGTTTGTTTGTCTCTCGCCGGCTTCCAGTCCAAGGAGTCCTCGTCTGTGCTGAGCTGCGACGTCTCCCCGGACGACAAGTACATAGTGACGGGCTCCGGGGACAAGAAGGCCACGGTGTACGAGGTGGTGTACTGAGATGGGAAGAGACAGGACGGAGGTTTTTTTGGGGTGTTTTTTTTTTTTTTTGGTTGGCCCACCAACCGCTCCCGATCCTCATTACATCAGCAGCAGCAGCACCGTCTCAGTCCTCTGAGTCCTCCTGACCCTCACCCCTAACACACCACCCCCTTCTCCCCCTTTTTTCTTGTGATATAAGCTACTCTGGGAGCTCCCAAATGCCTCCTCCTCCTTCCTCCCCCCCCTTTCCTCTTTTAGCCCAAGGATGAGGCATGATAGCAGAGAGAGAGGCAGAAAGGGAAGCGGCGAGATAAGAAGGACAAAGGGAAAAAGGGTGGTGGAGCATAAAGATAAAGTCGGCAGGGAAAGACGAGGAGGAGAGGGGAGAAAAGAAAGCGAGAGTGCGGAAGGAAGAGAAATGAAAGGGAGGAAGAGGAGGAGGAGGGAGGCATGGGTAATTAGGGCTGTTTCCTGATTAAGAGCTCAGTGGAAGGGAGGCCCCCCCCCCCCCAGAGGAGGCGCTGTGGGAGCATCAGCCAGGAGCACTGATACCACACAATCGATTCATTAGCCAGACAGTGGAGGCCTTAATGAGGCTGACGCTGCAGCTCGCTCTCCCCAGTGCGAAGGTGTCAGGAGCCGGGGAGCGATGACGCTCCGAGACGGAGGGGGTCGCCGACATGTAACACACACACACCATCGGGCAAGAATACACACACACACACACACCATCAGATACACCCCCCCTGAGGTAATCGCAGGAAGGGAGACACACACACACACACAGAGCACCCAATTAAACATTCATCGCAGCGCTCCCCGTCTCACTGTTTAATATCTGTTTTATTTTGGTCTTGACAAAGGCGGCGTCTAATGAGCAGCCGAGTCAATGGGATTCTCCCTCGCAGGGCCCAGAGACACAAACACAGAACATCAGCCGAGCTGCTCCCCTCTAATTCCTCCGGATTGTTCTCCTGACACCGGGCGCCGCACTCACTCTCATTAAAGGCGCCGTCAGCGAGATGAAGTAGCAGCACGCCGACTTCACTGTAAGGCAGACAAGAGGGCAAATTAACGCCGCCGATTACGCTATCATCAGCAGCCAACTAAGCAGCGACTAATCCAAATCCTTTTCCAGTTTTATGCAACCGGTTGCTTGTTTTCATTTACAAACCAGATGAGAGTTCCGTGTTTATCAGAGTCATTATCTCTTCATCTCCGCCTGCCTGCTGATGTGCTAGTGTTCAAAGTGCTCCGGCTAAATCTTGTTCAGTGAGCTATCGATTGCTATTAATTGACATGCTGAACACCTTAAAGGAAGAGTTCGACATTATGGAAAATACGCTTCTCCATTGGAGTGGGAATATTGGCACCGCAATGAAGCTTAGCTTAAAGAGTGAGAACGGCTAGCCTGGCTCACTAATTAACCCGTTCTATCTTTTATCTCGACTATTTGCTCTTTTAAGTGGGGACTATTTCTCGGTGTGTGACACTTTCTACACTTGGGAATGGATTCAAGAAACAAACCCTTTCCCCTTGTTTCCCCATCTTTATGCTAAGCTAACTGCTAGCTGTTGCCTTATGATTACAGACGTGAGAGTGGGATCTTCTTAGTGAATAAATGTGTTTCCCAAAATGTTGAACTTTTCATTTGAACCCGGTTTCTTGCTCTTTCCAATCTTCTTGTATCATATTCCAAATTAGCAGGAAAACTGCATATCAGAGCTTTATGCTTCTGTAGAACATGCGTCACCAATATGTAGACTAAACGGGCACATTTCAAGCTTTTTTCTTTTGTTACTCATTTATTTCTGTATTTTTTATGAATAGTGATTGCTCGTCTTATGTAATGATATGTTTATGTATTGGGGCTGCGTTTTGGGGTTCGGGGGGGGGCAAATACAGGGACGCACTCACACATACAATATCAAGTGGAACACAGGTGGGAAAAATATATTTTCTTCTTTTTGCTTTTTTGCTTTTTATTTTTTTTTCTCCTTGGTGGTGGTGACAGCAGAGGGCGTATAACATCCCATGTAAAGAAGTAAAATAAGACCCTCCGTTCTGTCTTGTTTGTTGTTTTCTCACCTTTTTTTCCAAATTGGTAGCGATGGTTCTGTCGTCTGTTTTCAGTCCTTATTGTGCAGACCTAAGTGATACATACTCAAGCATGTATACTACTCCCAGCTAGGGGTGAGAATTGGCAAGAACCTCACGATACGATACGTATCACGATACTTTGGTCACGATGCGATACGTATCGCAACATCACGATATTGCGATATAAATAAAGATGTATATGTACATCAGATGATATTGATCAGAGGACAAATTGGGTCAAAACGATTTCATTCAAAAAAGCCTCTCCATTTTTATTAATTCCCATGAAATTCACTGGAATAAATATTGAAAATAAAATGAAAAAAGGATAAAGTAATGCATTTACAACGCATCTAAATATGAATCTTTTTTTTTTTTTTTTATCGATCTTTGGAGTTGATAAATCGATATTGTATTTGGCGGCAAAGTATCGCGATATATTGCCGTATCTATATTTGTACCCACCCCTACTCCCAACGATGCTGTGTTATGCTATGCATTTGGTGGTACAGCGTGAATATTTGGGACATTGTATTTGATACTTCAGCTGTCGGTCATGTCTTTCCTCCCCTGCCTGTGCTTTCTCTGTTCCAATTCTATTTTACAAGCCCATGTTTAGTTTCTATTTTAAAAAGCCAAGGATCTTTTTTTTTAACTGCACTGTGTATTTTTCCCTCCTGATGCGTTTCCCATGTGCTGTACAAAAAATACTATGTGTGAAAAATAAACCAAACTTGTGTTCATCCTGTCAGGTGTCTTTTGCTGAGATTTAAATGCAGAGGGGGAAAAGCCAAATAACAACCGATTACTCATCTATAATTCTCCCTGAACACGTTCATTCACGAGGAACAAACTTCCTCCCCCAAAAAATAAAACTTTCACAAGTATTACACTATCATTTTGAACATACTTGACTTTTTCATGGCGTACTATACATTTTAATTAAATTTTTATGGAACACTCCACTATGACTTTTTTAGATCACATTTTTAAGTGCATAGTTAGGGCCCGAGCGCCGACAACGTCGGGCAGCGAAGCCCTATTGAAACTGTATTGTTTTTTATTATTTTTCTTTCACAACTTCCGTTGCCATTTTGGAGGTCTCGTAATCGGCCACAAAAAATTGGCTCTCTAGCGCCATCTAACGCGTTTTAGACCAAATGACACACCGTAACTCCAATTGACACAAAATTTTGCACACATGTGCAGGCAAGTGTGCTCTACAAAATTGCAATCGGGACTACTAAAGTCCGCCTCCCCAAATTGTCCGCCATTTTGAATTTTGTGGAAAATATGTTTTTGCTCATTTCTCCTAAACCGTAGATCCCATTCTCACTAAAATAGCTGTGGATCATCACTAGACATATGTGATCAAGTGATATCAAAGGCTTTGGAAAATATCATTGCGTTAAGAAGTTATTAGCCAATGAACATCAAAAGGGGCGGGACTCTGGAAATCAATACACATAACTCCATAACCTTTAACCCAATCATCACGAAACTTGCAGGATATGTTGACATATCTCACTGGAACATATCCTGAAAGTTTTATTAAAATCGACCACTCGGGGGCGCTACAGTAAATCAGACATTTTTGGCCATTTTAGGCCATTTTAGCCAATTGAAGGCTTTGGATTTTAACTAACTCTAACTACACCGTTGATCCGATACCTGCCAAACTCGCTGAGACTGTTCTAGAGGCCTCAACGATGCAAAATCATCGAAAGGTCTTACATAAGTCAAAGGGCGTGGCCGGGACGGCGTCCTGAACATGGACGAAATTCATGCTTCGACCACAAAAATCTAAACTGTTATAACTTCAATGTACATTGTCTGATCATGTTCAAACTTCTCACATTTGATGAGAGTCCCACCCTGAACACGTCTGCACTGCAATATTGACTCACAATCAGAGCGCCACCTAGTGGCGACATAAAATGTCATGTTTTTACACCCGTATAAGGTCCCAGTGTTGTGGAATTTTGCACCCCAGTCTAGCAGGACAACTTCAATCGTCTGATACGGTGATCGACGCGATTCAGGCAAGGGACAACCGGCTGCGTGCAATGGCCGGGGACGACGTGCGCCGTGGCGGGGGCCGGGGACGACCCGCGGCGTGGCGGTGGCCGGGGACGACAGGCGCAGTGGCGGCGCCAGGGAGGGGCTTGGTTGGGCTATAGCCCCATAGCCATACTATAGCACGTCGAAAATTCACGAAAAAGTCAGTCAGGATATATTCATAAAAAAATATTTAAAATTGTTAAAAAGGCATAAAAATCGCTCATCTCGCTTGACGCGCCTAGTCTCAGTGTAGTGAGTCCAAAACAGCCATAAAAAGCCATGGTCAACTTTTTCAGGGAAAAAAAAGTCATACTATAGCATGTCGGAAAAAAAGTGAAAAATCGACAAAATTCATAAAATGTTGTAAAAATGATGTAAAAGTCCTAACATATGCTTCTATATCGCGTGTCAATCAAAATCTGAGTGTAGTGAGTCCAAAACAGTCATAAAAAGGCTTATTCATGGCAGGCAGGTGGTTGAGTGGTTAGAGTGCATGCCATTTACCCATGTCTGCATATATGCAGCAGCCTCAGGTTCGAATCCCGGCTGGAGATCCTTTGATACATGTCACATCCCCCTCTCTCTCCCATGTTTCCTCTCTATCCACCGCTAAATACAAAGGTGTCTATGCAAGAAAATAATCTTTAAAAAAAAAAGCCTTGATCATATTGTTAAAAAAAGGTCATGCTATAGCATGTCGAAAATTCACGAAAAAGTCAGTCAGAATATATTCATAAAAAAATATTTAAAATTGTTAAAAAGGCATAAAAATCGCTCATCTCGCTTGACGCGCCTAGTCTCAGTGTAGTGAGTCCAAAACAGCCATAAAAAGCCATGATCAATTTTTTCAGGAAAAAAAAAAGTCATACTATAGCATATCGAAAAAAAAGTGAAAAATCGACAAAATTCATAAAATGTTGTAAAAATGATGTAAAAGTCCTAACATATGCTTCTATATCGCGTGTCAATCAAAATCTGAGTGTAGTGAGTGCAAAATAGTCATAAAAAGACTTATTCATGGCAGGCAGGCAGGTGGTTGAGTGGTTAGAGTGCATGCCATTTACCCATGTCTGCATATATGCAGCAGCCTCAGGTTCGAATCCCGGCTGGAGATCCTTTGATACATGTCACATCCCTCTCTCTCTCCCATGTGAAAAGTGCGGAGTTCAACAGCACCACCACGTCACGTCGTAACAGCATTAAGGCAGCTGCGATGACAACTGTCACTGATCTGGGTTCATTAACATGTGAGCCCGCTTTTAGTGTATGCTCGACACAGAGACAGCAGGCTACTAGTTTGTAAGCTACCTGGCTCTAGCAGTTCGCGTTAGCGGCTTATAGTCACTCACGTTAAGTTAACGTTAGTAAGCTGGTCAAAATTGATCACGGGCGGTGGCCAGGCCAGGTGGTCCGACACGTCAGGCGGTCGTAGCACTAACCGAGTGTCCGTATGTCTTGGACACTCGGGTGAAGAGAGGGGCTGAGCTGTCAACTGATCACCACCTGGTGGTGAGTTGGATCCGCTGGCAGGGGAGGAAGCTGGACAGACTTGGCAGACCTAAACGCGCTGTGAGGGTCTGCTGGGAACGTCTGGTGGAACCCTCTGTCAGGGAGGTCTTCAACTCCCACCTCCGGGAGAGCTTTGACCAGATCCCGAGGGAGGCTGGGGACATTGAGTGCGAATGGACCTTGTTCTCTGTTTCCATTGTTGACGCGGCTGTTCGAAGCTGTGGCCGTAAGGTCTCCGGTGCCTGTCGTGGTGGCAATCCCCGAACCCGGTGGTGGACACCGGAAGTAAGGGATGCTGTCAAGCTGAAGAAGGAGTCCTACCGAACCTGGTTGGCTCGGGGGACTCCCGAGGCAGCTGACAGGCCAAGCGTGCTGCAGCACGGGCGGTCACTGAAGCAAAGTTTCGGGTCTGGGAAGAGTTCGGGGAGGCCATGGAGGAGGACTATCGGTCGGCCTCAAGGAAATTCTGGCAAACCATCCGGCGCCTTAGGAAGGGGAAGCAGCCCTCCACCAACACTGTTTACGGTGGAGGTGGGGAGCTGCTGACTTCGACTGGGGATATCGTCGGGCGGTGGAAGGAATACTTCGAGGATCTCCTCAACCCCACTGACACGTCTTCCATTGGGGAAGCAGAGGCTGGAGACTCGGAGGTTCATCCACCCATTACCCGGGCTGAAGTCACAGAGGTAGTTAAGAAGCTCCCCGGTGGCAAGGCACCGGGGGTGGATGAGATCCGTCCTGAGTACCTCAAGTCTCTGGATGTTGTGGGGCTGTCTTGGTTGACACGTCTCTGCAACATCGCGTGGCAGTCGGGGACAGTGCCTCTGGACTGGCAGACCGGGGTGGTGGTCCCTCTATTCAAAAAGGGGGACCGGAGGGTGTGTTCCAACTATCGGGGGATCACACTTCTCAGCCTCCCCAGGAAAGTGTATTCTTCCAGGGTACTGGAGAGGAGAATTCGGCCGATAGTCGAACCTCGGATTCAGGAGGAACAATGCGGTTTTCGTCCTGGCCGTGGAACACTGGACCAGCTCTATACCCTCCGCAGGGTGCTCGAGGGTTCATGGGAGTTTGCCCAACCAGTCCACATGTGTTTTGTGGACTTGGAGAAGGCATTCGACCGTGTCCCTCGTGGCATTCTGTGGGAGGTACTTCGGGAGTACGGGGTCGGGGGCCCTCTGCTAAGGGCTGTTCGGACCCTGTATAACCGGAGCCGGAGCTTGGTTCGCATTGCCGGCAGTAATGTTGGACTCCGGCAGGGCTGCCCTTTGTCACCGGTTCTGTTCATTATTTTTATGGACAGGATTTCTAGGCGCAGCCGTGGGCCGGAGGGGATCTGGTTCGGGAGCCACTGGATTTCATCCCTGCTTTTTGCGGACGATGTGGTCTTGTTGGCTCCTTCGAGCCAGGACCTCCAGCATGTCCTGGGGCGGTTTGCAGCCGAGTGTGAAGCAGCCGGGATGAGGATTAGCACCTCCAAATCTGAGGCCATGGTTCTCGACCGGAAAAAGGTGGCTTGCTCCCTCCAGGTCGGGGGGGAGTTCCTGCCTCAAGTGGAGGAGTTTAAGTATCTTGGGGTCTTGTTCACGAGTGAGGGAAGGATGGAACGTGAGATTGACAGGCGGATCGGTGCAGCGGCTGCAGTAATGCGGTCGTTGTATCGGTCCGTCGTGGTAAAGAGAGAGCTGAGCCGAAAGGCGGAGTAGAGGCGCTGCTCCTCCACATCGAGAGGAGCCAGTTGAGGTGGCTCGGGCATCTGCATCGGATGCCCCCTGGACGCCTCCCTCGGGAGGTGTTCCAGGCATGCCCCACCGGGAGGAGACCCCGAGGAAGACCCAGGACATGCTGGAGTGACTATGTCACCCGGCTGGCCTGGGAACGCCTTGGGGTCCTCCCGGAGGAGCTGGGGGAAGTGTCTGGGGAGAGGGAAGTCTGGGCGTCCCTGCTCAGGCAGCTGCCCCCGCGACCCGGTCCCGGATAAGCGGAAGAAAATGGATGGATGGATGGATGGAGTTACGTGCCATGCGAGGGCCCGTTATCACTGCTCGCAGTTTTAATTTGACATGTCATACTGTGACTTTTTCATAACTTTTTTTGACATGTTATACTGTGACTTTTTTCATAACTTTTTTTGACATGTTATACTGTGACTTTTTCGACAAACTATACTATGAATTTTTTTTCATGACTCTTTTTCGACATTCTATCATTTTTACTTTTTTCGTGACTTTTTTCAACATTCTATATTACTTTTTTCATGATTATTTCTACATTCTATGATTTTACTTTTTTCGTGACTTTTTTGACATGATTTTACTTTTTTCCTGACTTTTTCAACATTCTATGATTTTACTTTTTTCATGACTTTTTTCTACATTCTATGATTTTACTTTTTTCATTACTTTTTTTTACATGATTTTACTTTTTTCAGGACTCTTTTTCTTACATACTACAATTTGACCTTTTTAGAACTTTTTCGACATACTATATTACTTTTTCATTTACTTTTTGATACACTAATGCAGCCAATATATAATTTTTTTCTTGTCTTTTTTGACATACTATACTACGACTTTTTTCAACACTTTTTCGCCATTCTATAATTTGACCTTTTCATGACTTTTTTCAACATTCTACGATTTCACTTTTGTGACTTTTTTCGACATTCTATGATTTTACTTTTTTCGTGATTTTTTCGACATTCCATGATTGTTACTTTTTTCGTGACTTTTTCCGACATTCTAGGATTTTTACTTTTTTCGTGACTTTTTCGACATTCTATGATTTTACTTTTGTGACTTTTTTTCGACATTCTACGATTTTACTTTTTTCATGATTTTTTCGACATTCTATGATTTTTACTTTTTTCGTGACTTTTTTCGACATTCTATATTACTTTTTTCATGATTTTTTCTACATTCTATGATTTTACTTTTTTCGACACTTTTTCGCCATTCTATTATTTGACCTTTTCATGACTTTTTTCAACATTCTACGATTTCACTTTTGTGACTTTTTTCGACATTCTATGATTTTACTTTTTTCGTGATTTTTTCGACATTCCATGATTGTTACTTTTTTCGTGACTTTTTCCGACATTCTAGGATTTTTACTTTTTTCGTGACTTTTTCGACATTCTATGATTTTACTTTTGTGACTTTTTTTCGACATTCTACGATTTTACTTTTTTCATGATTTTTTCGACATTCTATGATTTTTACTTTTTTCGTGACTTTTTTCGACATTCTATATTACTTTTTTCATGATTTTTTCTACATTCTATGATTTTACTTTTTTCGTGACTTTTTTGACATGATTTTACTTTTTTCGTGACTTTTTCAACATTCTATGATTTTACTTTTTTCGTGACTTTTTTTTACATGATTTTACTTTTTTCGTGACTTTTTTCGACATTCTATGATTTTACTTTTTTCACCATTCTACGATTTTACCTTTTTCATGACTTTTTTCGTCATTCTACATTTTTACTTTTTCAGGACTTTTTTTTTTACATTCTACGATTTTACTTTTTTCTGGACTTTTCAACAATCTATGATTTTACTTCATAAAATTCATACATTTCATAACTTTTTTGACATGTCACTGTGACTTTTTCATAACCTTTTTTGATATGTTATACTGTGACTTTTTTCATAACTTTTTTTGACATGTTATACTGTGACTTTTTCGACAAACTATACTATGAATTTTTTTTCATGACTCTTTTTCGACATTCTATAGTTTGACTTTTTTAAGGACTTTTTAAGGACTTTTAGGACCTCGACATACTGTACTATGATTTTTTTTTACTATGATTTTTTTCGAATGGTGGTCAAGATCTGCCGTGGGATAACCTCTATCATTAGTTAGTGCTTTATAAATAAAAAATTACTTGAGTAGCCAAGTAGTGTATTAAATGTTTGCTATTGGACGTGAAAGTATTGAAATGGACCGGAGATTATTTGAATAAAATGCATGCATTTCAAGTAACTTTCAGGTGCTGCACAAAATGTCAAAACACCTTTTGCCCACGGGCCACAGTTTGAGAAACTACGCTGTAACTCATGCTGTCATATCTCAATCATCATAATTAAACGCCAGACAGATTATTAATCATTCATTTATAGCGCTCATATTCAAACAGACTTTACAAATTGCTTCACAATTCAAGAAAAAAAATATCAAAAGACCATTAACAGGGAAATAATGGCTCAAACAAATAAAAATGATGAAATTCCTCACTTAAATCATTTTAAATTAAATTTATAAATGCACCGTTGCATTTTTATAGAGGCTGCAAAAATAACTGATCACTGAAATTGGCAAACAATTTAAATAAGATGTTACAACAAGGTTATAAATACCAGTCAATTTGTGGGAAATGTATTGGTTTATTGGTCAGTTTATTGGTTTATTGGTCAGTTTATTGGTTTATTGGTCAAACGCTGGTTATACAAGCACATGTAACGACACGTTTTTGTCCAATTCTGTTAATTGTGCCATAACATTGTGTGCATTGAAAATAATTTGTAGGGAGTGGAGGCAAAATTGCCTCCAGAGTCATTTATATAATAACCACGAAATACATTTGTGAATCTTTCTGTGGGCATTCATTAATATTCATACTGTTTTGTTTTATTCAGTTTCTTATTTTATTATTATTATAACTGTGCACATCCATATAAAGGGAATAGAGAGCACTCTGTGCTGTGATAATGGCCATTAACAGTGTTTTAAAAAGGTCAAAACCATGGTTTCAATTTAGCACCAAAGGAAATAAATTAAGCCAAAGTATTTATTATCCACCTGTGTGCCAGTAATCCTTTACTCTAGACAGGACATAAATGCTTTACTTTCATTTTTTTCAGATTTACTCCTCACCGTTAAAGCTTTTTGTCTTTGCAGGACAGTCAAACTACACCCACGATCACTTTAGAAGTCCCTCTTGGGTATTATTGCTAGAATAAACCATCCCTCAGCCCGTTGTCCTGCAGTTCACCTTCGTCTCGCCAAGCTAGCTCAGCAGAAAAACACAAATGTACGGCTACATTATTTACCGAGCGCACCGGTCACAGAGGAGCGTGCTCATGCCGTGGGTTTGAATCCCAAGACACTTTCTTTTGTACGTGTGCAGATGAAGACACCGACTGGCTGTTGTGTTCCCTCAGCAAGCAAGAAATGTTTCCATCACAAGCGAGTGACTGTTTACTCACCATTCACATCCTTCATTCTCCATCCAAATATCTCTAAGATGCATCTTGGCACCTCGCTGGGAGCGCATGCATTTCTGTCTTCTGTCTGTTAGGATATAAACAAATATTCAACAAATGCTTCTTTTGATTTCCGTTGCGCTTGTTTTAAACATCCAAGTTAAACCTGGCAAGAATCTGACTTCTACAGTTGGAAAACACATTCTGACAGCCAGCAGTGTGCAACACACACACACACCAGATCCCCATCGCACCTGCATTGATCTTCAAGGAGCCATAAATCACAAATGATCCACTGCAGATCTGAGACAGAGCCATGTTTGAGATTCCCCACACTTTCAGTTTTCTTAAAGCAAATCCAAGTCACAGATGACATCCTCATTTGCCTTTAGAGAACTTTATTTACATGTCCATATATAGCAAGTTTCAAGGTTCATGAAGCAGTTGTGAAAATACCTGTCTGCCTATATGTGCCCTAACAAATACAATAATAAAAAAACAAACATTTAATGACATAGCGGAGGCCACATCCCCCAAAACGTGGAAAATAGCTGTTGTGAGCTGTTTAAACTGACTTCAGTTTTCGGTCCTTGGGGGGTCGTGGTTTTCTGTTCCAGGCTGGTTTGCTTTCTTTGTCTGTGTTTTGTTCTTTTATAAAGAAAAAAAAATGGAACAAAGACAAACTCGCAGGACACTCCAAAAACGCGAGCCCTGTTCTGTCATGTGTATACGGGAGATGATACAATCATGTTGCTGCTGAAACTTAGCCAGAGGAGGAAAAGAAGAAGATTGCTGGAACCATCCTGCCATGCATCTGCTGCCAGGGGGTTTCTCAGACCAGGCCCACCTCGGCCAGGCTGACCTGGGCTGGGACTTTTTTTTTCTTTTTTGTTTAAACAGAAAACAGAACATGGACCGTATTTTTCCATTAAGCCCCCCCCCCCGAACCCATTTCTTCACTTCCTCAGTCCTGCATGTCTGCATGTTTCCACTCTATGCGCTCCAACTGTTTGCGAAAAATTCAAAGGCTAAAAAAATATTTTTTTTTTTGCTAATTTCTTGTTCACTACAGAGGTTTTATTTTGTTAAAAAAGGAACAAAAAGGAACAAAAGCAAAAGTTCTTTGGAGGAATCCCACAATTGCGCAGCTATAGACTAACCAGCGTTCTCAGAGCATTAAAAACAAAGTTCAAAGTTTGTTTCTTTCCAGAGATGTGACTTTGTGCCCCCTTGCTTCTCTTTTTCCATTTCTTTCACAAACGTAAACAAAACAACAAAGTACAAGTTGAGTGTCTCTTGTTTTCCATGCCACCGACGCTCTGTACAGTCATTGGTGCAGGAGGGAGCCTGGGCCCCGCCCCCTGATTATTAGGGTTTTTTTCAGCCAATCAGAGTTCAGTAGATGACTTCATAGACTGTGGCCTTCTTGTCTCCGGAGCCGGTGACGATGAACTGGTCGTCGGGGGAGATATCACAGCTGAGAACCGACGAAGACTCCTTCGACTGAAGACACACAGAGGGGAAACCATATGAGCTACAGGCTCAAAATAACTCATATTTATTTATTAAGAGGATGAAAAAGCATGAAAATGAACAACTGAATTTTTTTACTTATAACCAAAGAAAATAAAAAATGTGTCTTTTTAGAAAGCTGTTTTATGACCTACCTGGAATATGCTGGATCCATAAGGTGTCCGCCATGCATTCAGGAGGTTATCTTTGCCCGTGCTCACGAACCATTTCCCTACAGGAGGAAACACACACAGCCATCAACAGATAAAAGTCTCAGAGGAGGCGAGATATGGAGAAGCCTGAGAGGAAGCGCCGCTTTTGTAAAGAAGAGCGGCGGAGGTGAAAAGGAAGAACGGTCTCTGAATAATGAGAGAAGCAAAAGATTTGTTCTGCTTCCGTGGTTATTGTGTGTGTGTGTGTGTGTGTGTGTGTGTGTGTACGTACCACAGTAGGCGAACTTAAGGGAGAGAACGCAGCTCTCGTGGAGGTGCAGCTGGTACTTGTCAGGTTTGGAGACGTGCAGGACTTCCACATTGCTGCTCTCCATTCCCACAGCCAGCCACTCGCCGGTCGGACAGTAGCCCAGAGAGAAGATCTGGAGACGGGGAGGGGGAAGACATGATGGTCGTCAGCAGCCCGTCGGCACATGAAGGCCCTTTTTGTCTGACGTGCGGCGTGTGCGTACCTGCGAGGTGAAGTCGTGCTGCTGCAGCTGCCGTCCCTCTCGGAGGTCCCAGCAGCGCACCGTGTTGTCCAGCCCTCCCGTCCACAGTTTGGTGCCGTCGTTGGAGATGTCGATGCAGCTCGCTCCGTCCGTGTGGCCCTGGAACTGCCTGCAGGGGGGGGAGACACACACACACAGGTCAACACACACATCAACACAACCATATTTGCTGAAGGTTTTCTCTTCCCCTGCCGCTCATATACAACTCCTCATTATTTAAAAGCTGTACAAAGATCTACATAAAATCATTTTCAACACCATGCATGGCACCATAACTTTTCATTCAGAACATCTCTATGTAAAGCACTTTTTCTCTTCTTTCAGGCTTCTTCTAAATAACTGGCTCAGTTATATGTTACACATATAGAGTCCATATTTACATAATCATATAATTCATCTTAATAAACAAAACGTCACAATTTGAAACCCAGATTCTATATTGTTCAGAAGAACATAAAATACCAGATCTCAACTGAGCACAAAGAGATCTTTTTCTTCCTTTTCTTTATGTGATTTAGGTTTAGTCCATATAGCGTCAAACACTGCCCTTTGTGATTCACTTCAGTGTTCATTAACGTGTTTGTCAGCAAGAAATACATCTTAATTATGGCATCCATAATGGAGCAAAATATATGTGTCATGTTACTACCGTTGAGAAATACTAGACATTAATAAACACTTAAAATGTTACATTATAGTGTTATAATATAAACTATTTAGGAAATGGTGCTAAACTGCGTCTTAGTGATAAAAGACTAAATGTGTGCCATTATAGGTTCGTCTGGACCACTGCCACGTATCTGAGGATTGGTAGTCAGTTTGCACATCCATCCCTGGATAGGATGTTTATATTACATTATTATCATCTGAACATAAATCCAAAAACATGCTATGATGCTTGAAAGACGGAAAAAGTCTCAAAAATGACTTTTTACAAACACACGTTGCATGTCTTCTCCCTGTTAAATTCACACAGATGCTGTATTCATCCTGCGTGTTGCGGTTCTCCCTCGCTCTACTTTATGATTGACAGCACAGATTGGGAAATATCTGAAATTACACCATTTCCTGTGTCTCTGTGCAGTCGTCTCTGTCGTCTTATTTCCCACTCAATTGCCTCTCTTCCTTTTCCATCCCTCTCTCCTCTCCTCCTTCCTTCTACCTTCGACAGAGTTGGCCATTCGCCCGTTTGGATGGCGTTTACAGAATCTCGTCCTCTCCTCTCACCTGACCAGCGTCTGGTTGTGAAGGTCCCAGACGACGATGTTGCCGTCGCTGCAGCAGGAGAAGCAGACCTTGTTGTCGGGGGAGATGGCCAGCGCGTAGCAGGCGGGGGCGGACGACGTCAGCTCGGCCTTGATGCGAGGAGTGGGCGTGGCCAAATCCCAGATTGACAGCGTGCTGGCCTCCCCGCCGACGATCAAGGTCCTTCCATCTGAGAGCAGCTTGCAGGAGCGGATGTAGTTATCCCTGTTCTGATTGGACACAAGAATAACACATATAAACCATGTACATGCAATACCAGGATCCTATATGTTGTAGTACTTTAAGTTAAGCGTACTGCTACAGGAAGCTGGAGGATTTGGCTTTAGGACAACAACATAAAAGCAGTTCATCATCTAATAGGGGTAAAAATATTGATACGGCAATATATTGCGATACTTTGCCGCCCAATACAATATCGATTTTTCAACTCCAAAGATCGATAAAAAAAATAAAAAAAAGATTCATGTTTACACATATACCTTTACATTACTTTTATATGACCTTCAGTTCAGTGTTCAAACAGTGACACAGAAGGAGAAACATTATTATTATTTTGTGCATTGTCACTCAGGGTACTTTATCCTTTTTCATTTTATTTTCAATATTTATTCCAGTGAATTTCATGGGAATTAATAAAATGGAGAGGCTGTTTTGAATGAAATAGTTTGACTCAATTTGTCCTCTGATCAATATCATCTGATGTACATATACAGGTACTTGTGTTTTCATCTTTATTTATATCGCAATATCGTGATACGTATCGTGACCAAAGTATCGTGATACGTATCGTATCGTGAGGTTCTTGCCAATACTCACCCCTATCATCTAAAGTGTGTTTTTATGTGCAGGATGAACAAGAGCACGGCTTTTGGTTGTAAAGCAACATTATCAGACACAAGATGGACAACAAACTTTAACTGTGTGTCCAACAAACATCCGTCTGAGCTCACCAGACAGTCCAGCTGGGCCATGGGGCTCTTGCTTCCAGGCTGGCTGATGTCCCACACCTTGACGCAGCCCTTGCCTCCGGTGTAGACGTGGCGCGTGGAGGTGCTGATGGTGACGGCGCACACCACCTCGCCGTGGCTCAGGGTGTGAATCTGACGGGCGTGGCGAGGGATTCCCGGGCCCAGCAGGGCGTCGGGGGGAAAGGGCACCGGCTGCATCTGGCCGTCGGCGCTCACGTGGAACGAGTAGGCGCTGAAACGAGGAGGGAAACAGAAGAATAACAGAGATTAACTACTCAATGAACAAGCGTACAACTGTAATCATTCAAGGCTGCTTAAAGTTTGCTTCAGATGTCATTTTTGCATTTCAGAGAAATACTTTTGAAAAACCGACCCCATGTGACTCAAATCTGACATTTACTGATGATGTCTGGAAAAACTGAAAAATACTGTATTTAACGACTCCAGTCTCTGAAGTGTTTCTGCAAATATCACGACCTCACTTTGTCTACATCCACCATTCATGTGCAGAAGAAAAGAGGAAAAATACTCCAGACAAAGTAAAGCAGCACCAGTAATGGAAGACATAATGATTTTATAACATATTTAAGATGATAACTGAATGATTAATGTATGAACACAGATTTAGAAGCCAAACTGTTTTTTTTTTATTAGAAGTATTTTCCTCCTGATCTCTCGGTATTCATCCTTTCTTTGATTCCTGTAATTGAGCAGAACCCGAGTGCAGTTAACAGTGAACAAGATTTGTGTGATAGCAGGCGGAGGAAACTCACGGTTTTCCGGAGGCAGCTGACTGCAGGCTGGCAGGAAGCCCGGGGACCCTCATATGTGGGTGTGGAGACTCATAGCCCACCTGGAAGAGAAAGACATAATGTGAGAAAACGACGCCCGTGTTCACGGAGAGGAGAAGTTCACTGGTGAAAACAGGAGCTGCAGGGACAGTATCAGATGAAGGATCAGAATAAAATGAGATCATATAAAAGCAAAGAGTCTTTTCAAGAGCCAAGGTCATAGATTCTTAACGATAAATGACAATGCAGCTGCTCTCCCTCTAAAACACTCTTCCTTTTCATATATATTTATATCCCTCTTTCTGCCCTCTGTGAAGGGTTTATATGCTGAGGTATTAGATATGACAGTGACACTGGAAAGACAAATTATCTGCAGAGTGTCTGGCTCACCACAGGGGACCGGCCGTAGCCTGCGGCAGCTGCTGCCGCCGCCGCCGCCGCCGCCGCCGCTGCAGCTCCGTTCATCTGGGGGGAAACTAAGTGGAGGCCGGCGCCATAACCTGCCGCCCCGGCCAGGTCCCCGTTCACGCCTGGAGGCAGGCCGAAAGCCCCCGGAGGGTACGCTCCCTGCACCGCCAAGGGGTTTCTCAGACCCAGAGCTGGAGGGAGAGACGAGACAGTCGATTCATTGTGAACAAATTATTGAATGAGGCAATAAAATGAGACTTCCATCCTTGGTTTCGGCGAGGAATCGAGCCCAGCTCGTTCTGAGGTGACTCCCTCTGCAGGGCCTCTCACTGTGTACGACAGCTGTGACTGACAGGCTGTGAACAAGCTGCCGCCTGCCATGCATAAGACAGACGACAGGCCCTAAACCGCAGCCCAAGACCACTACTGCCCCCTGCTGCTCACCGGCTCTCACTGCAATGAGACATGCATGCGTGTGCGTGTTTGCATACATATCCTCTTTATGCTGTCTGTGCATGTAGCCGAGTGTGTACATATGCATGCATAATGGTGTGTGTGTGTGTGTGTGTGTGTGTGTGTGTTAACAGGTGATGTGTGGAGAAAAAAAAAGAGAGATGCAGTGGAATAGATGGAGGCTCATTATGAAGCAGCTCACAGTCACAGTCCATCACCTCTCCTAATCTTTCCATATAAAAAGTGAGGGCCGCTGAATATTTTTGCCCACAGCTGCTTATTAAGTCCAGATGGTGGTGGGTGGTGGGTGGAGGGGAGCCGGCTGACACACATACCAACTACCGCGGCCCGATGCTAATAGAATCACCACACGTAACAAAGCGAGTACAGGCGAGGAAACGCATCTCTGCAGCGGCAGAATCACACTTTTAATTGATGCTCCGTGCAGTGGAAGTTTCCGTCCCTGAGGAGGGATGGAGACATTTGTCTTTCGGTCTCCTGAGTCTTTCCAGTGATGCAGGCGAGATTTAAAACTTTTATTTCATTGCAACTTCAAGGCTTTCTGAAGTCTGCTCCCGTTTTTAAACAGTTAAAGCGCAGAAGAGTTTTTCTTAGGGGACATAAAAGCGAGCTCGTGGGATGTTCTCACCGAGGGGGTCGACGCCAGGCTTGCCGGGGACGGGTCTGAACTGTGGAGGTCCACTGGGTCCTGGGGTGTTGGACTCTTGAGACATGGGGGTCCCCGGCTTCATACCTGGAGTACTGGACTTCTCTCTCTGGGAGAAGAGGATAAAAAAAAGACAAGTGTTATTAAAGAAAGGAAAATCCTGCAGGATGAAACGTGAGAACACAGTGTGTGCTGAAAGCATAGAAACACTGATGTCTTACAGTGAAATATGAAAGAAACAAAGCACAGGCATTCACTGGTGAGGGCTCTTATTTAGTGTGTAAAAACAAACATGTTTCAGCTCGTGCCGGTGCATTTATTCCTTTATCTCCTTGCACTTTCCACCATACTGAAATACAAGTTGGTTCTAGATGGATATCTGCCTTTCTGTCGGGGTCCAGGTGCGGGTGTACCTGAGGGGGCTCTTTGCCACGAGACGGGGAGGCGGCGCTGCTGGAGGAGGCGAGGGAGGCCGGGCTGGCCTGTGGAGGGCCCTCCTTACGGGATGGGGGCAGCTTGTCCAGGCCGTTCTCCCTGGAGGAGTAGGACTGCACGCTGCGGGGGGACGACGGGTCCTGAATTCAAACAGATAAACTCGTTAACACCGGACAGAGGTGTTCATTCTCAGAAATCCCAGTAAATCCACGAGCGTCTCTTATTAACCGCTTCGCTAAACTGGTTCACGATTTTCACGTGAATGCTGGAACTGGTTTTACTTAATTAAATCACTCCTTAATGTGCTTCAAATGTAAAATCAGCAAAAGGGTATTCCAAAGTTTATTAAAGTTTATTAAATCAACTCAAGAGGGTAATTTTGCAGAGTTGAAAGTTAGTCTTTTATGTGTTAGCTTGCAACCTGTCTGGGGAAACACAAAGAAATGATTTCATACTAAAATACTAACATAGAAACTCTTGTTTCTGTTTGCACAGAACGAGGATTAGCATTAACGGTCAGTATGAACATGAGGACCGACTACAGCGAGTTTTAAACTGATGGTTGCTTTAAAAACAGTCATCCCATCCACTAAATGCTATTATTCTTCAATAAACATAAAGGAAATCTCTCCAACCCAACAACGTAATACGTAATAATCATTTTAAGAAACATTAAATTATTATTTTTATATTTTCCATCATCTTACATCCTCGATTTAATCTGCACTTCTTCATAAAACTCATGAAACCTCAACAGCTGACAGAATTGTACACAGAAGAGCATGTGAGAGCAGAAGTGTGTGTGTGTGTGTGTTTGTACTTTATGGTTGTGTATGTTGTGAAACAAGGGAAGGCAGAGGTAGAGGAGGGGGGGGTTACTGTCATTATTATTATTATTCAGATGGTCGTGCTGGGTGTGTTTACATGATGTATGCAGATGAAAGCGGTGAAGTGAAGGCAACGGGGGCCGCCGGCCGCCTACTAACCTCATCCACCACCAAATTATCATCACTCTTATCTGCATCGCTGCCCTGTGAGAGAAGAGAGAGGAAGTGAGATTAGAGATCCCTGCTCCGCTGTCTGATGTATGGAGATTACATGCAGAAATATACGGCGTGCAAACAGAGGGCTGTACGTGTGTGTCACGCAACGCATTCAGAAAAAAGTTTTAGCAGACTTTTAATTTGTTGCACTGCAAATTAAAGTCTTATCTGAACAACTTTATTGCCTGAGATTGTTGCAAGATAATGCAAGGGACAGTGCAAAATGTAATTTAATTAATTTGAGATGTTTAACTTGGAGAGGTGATATCCCCTGAGGCACTGCTGTTTTTTTTTTTTTATTGCAGGTCATCTCAAACGAAGCGATTATGATGCACTTGATAATAAAATAACTCCCTGACAATAAAAACAACCCTCACAGAGCTTAATGAATCACGTTTCCACACTAACACCGATGATACAGTGACGACAGCACAGCAGGGGAGTGTGAATATTTTAAAAGGGTCTCCAAAGTTCACAGCACCGGTCCCATCTGGCCCAGGACTGGCAGAGTTGTGTGAAACTTTCCCTTCAGTTACTTAAACATTTAACAGTGTTATGAAAGGGCCTCACATAGTCGGTCATGAACTCTTTTTCATCGGCTTTCCTCTTCTTGCCGTTGCTGAGGTAGTCTGCTGGGCGACCCTTATCCCCATTGGACAGAGAGCTCTGCAGAGGGAAAGAGAGGGAGGTGAGGAAGAGAAAGAGGCAACGGGGGGGTGGGGGAGGGGGATGGATGCATGGGGGGGGCACAAAGAGGAGAGGAAGGAGTGAAAAAAGAAGGAATGAGGGCAGAGAGGGAGGAAGAGGGTGATAATGAGGTGAGAGGGACTGCATAAATCATGTCAGGCTCATAGGCTGCGGAGATGAATGTGAAAGAATATCAGCCAGCATCGATCGGCCGGCTCACTGTAGGAGTCGGAGGGAGAAACAGAATGTGCCCAGTTTTCTTTAGGGCAGCAGAAAAGACCAGAGCAGTCCGAGTGCACAGAGTATCTTTCTTTAAACCAGTATTGTACTTGATTTAAATTGTTGCCATACAGGTTTTCAGCATCACTGACTCCAATAATGTGTATGAAAGCTAAAGAAAGTTACATTAAAGCTGGTGAAATGTTGATGCGTTACGTTTACTGAAGTCCAGGCAGATGCATTCACTATGTGTTGTGTTGAAAAAATGATGGTGAAAATACAGAATGCATCATGAAAAAACAATCAAATCTGTCTACAGGCAAGAATACTCCGATATATAGGGAATAAATAATAAATATCTACTTGGGTTAAAGTGGAGAACTTCTTTTACCTATAATTAGTAGGGGTGGGAAAAAAATCGATTCACATAAGAATCGTGATTCTAATCAACAATTCTGAATCAATTCATAAACTTAATACTTAGGTAATTTTATCTATGAACAGAAGTTTTTTTTGTCAATGAGAGTTGAGACTTACTTCTGGAAGAAAGGGGCAGCTGGCCTCAGCTTTTATTTAGACAATTTTATTTATGCAAGTTATTTCTTGTAAAATAAGTACGTTTTTATTTGTTTAGCATGAATAAATGTTACCTTTTGTCTTAAGTTTGCCTTTGTGTGATTACATCATTGGAATCAGTTTATTTAAAAAATACTAACTGTATTGTTTTGATGCCATAATTTGCCTTAACACACTATGAATTTGTGATTTTTTGAATCGAGGATTGATTTTGAATCAAATCGTGACCCGAAGGATCGGAATCAAATCGTGAGACACCCAAAGATTCACATCCCTAATAATTAGTACCACATTTGCACTTTCTGTGAATGAAATTACTTAAAAAATATGCCTATATAAGCCATATTTCTAAGTTATTATTTGACCTCTTCTATAGTTTTTACAGCCTTAGGGATAAAGTTGTAAGGATGAAGCCTACAATCTAGAAATCGGCTGAATAAAGGGGTGGACAGGTGGGAGTGTATCTGGGGATTGTGCAGTAATCTGTACTCACTGGTCCTGCTTCACGGTCTGTTCCTTCCAGGCAGAAGCACCCGACACAAGCAGGTACCAGCCACGCGACAGCAAACGCAGATCACACACACACACACACACACACACACACACACACACACACACACACACACACACACACACACACACACACACACACACACACACACACACACACACACACACACACACACACACACACACACACACACACACACACACACACACACACACACACACACACACACACACACACACACACACACACACACACACACACACACACACACACACACACAAAGAAATGCAACATTATCCACCATCACTTTACATCACTCAACTGCTGATGACTCAGTGGGGAAAAATCCCCAAGGAGTGTTTTTATCAGCAACCTCCAATCCAAAGTCAATCATCACGAGCCATCAGGCCAAGACTCGGCGTTTACTCTCCCCTCTCATCTCCCAGAATGCAACCCAACGCTCATCCCTGAACTTATCTAGCATTTTACACGTTTTATTATATTATAATTACAGAAACAAGCATGGTTTTAAGGAGTTCTTGTACCTCTGTGGTGCTCTGCGGCTGCAGCGGCAGCTGCCGCCGCCTCTAGGTGAGCTCTCTCATCCTTGGCAGCCAACTGGGCTCCCAGAGCCCCGGACAGGGCCAGCAGGCCGGAGCCTCCGCCGAGCGCCAGGCCGGGGTGGGTCAGGCCTGATGGGTGTGGGCCCATTGGCAGACCCTGGGCATGCTGGGAGAGGTGCTGGGCCTGAAGCTGCTGCTGCAGAGAGGAAGGGGGAAAGAGATTTGGGTGACTTACAAGCGACGGAGGAAGCGGCTCAACAGGAAGTGATTGAGAGGAGGAAGGAGAGAGGGAACTAAGTGCTGCGATGTGTACGAGCGGGGAACGCTGCAGCCAAATCAGCGTGATGGGAAATAAAATAACTCAAATGTTATTTTCATTCTCCATTAATCAAAATTGGAAAACCATAAAGGACATTTGATATGCTCCTTAATTTAATTGTTTATTTTGTTCAGGTAGCTGGTAAGGACACCTGAATTGATACAAATAAATAAATAAATAAAATAATATAATATAATAATAATTTGGGTTTTTTTTCAGTGGGCAAATGGACATTTGCCTCAATAAAAAGAAAAGGAGGAAACTATTTAAATGGCAGGATAAAGTACACACGCTAATGAGGCAGAGGGGGGAGCCCACGTACCCCTATCGAAGCATTTAGCTCCCCCATGGTCACCTGTTTGGCGCGCTCCATGGCCTGGACCACCTGTTGTTGGTGCTGTGGAACAAACCAAGAGGTCAGTGAGGGCAGGGGGATTCAGAATATGTTCCTCTCCAAACTGAATCAATATAAATGAGGTGTAACTTTTCTTAATGAGCATGAAAAAGTATTCTCAGTAAATCTGAAATGCAGATTTTTCTTGTTTTCTTTGGAAATCATGTTCAACATTCGGTGACGGAGGAATGTGCTTTGAAGTCCCGTCCATCTGCAGCTCCGGGTGTGTGCGAGTTATTACTTATTGTGTGTATGCATGTGCACGCCTCCTGTGTGGGCTGCTGTCAGTCAAGAGAGAGAGGGCTGATTGCAGTGTGTGTGTGTCTGTGTGGTTGAGTGTGTGTGTGTGTGTGTGTCCGTGTGTGTGTGTGTGTGTGGTTGAGTGTGTGTGTGTGTGTGTGTGTGTCCCACCTCCTGTGACAGGAATGGGATGAGCTGAGCACAGATCACATTCAACCGCTTGGCAATCTCCGTCTGAAAGGAAAAAAAAAAAATACTGTTGCTTTGATGAATAAACACACACTCACACACTCACACACATTCAAAAAGCCAAGACTGAGCTTGAACAGTAAAAAGAAACACACACACACACGGCGTGGCTGTGGCCCGTTTCTCCCAGGGCCAGTGTGGTAAATATTTCAGCTGCTTACATTCGGTCCATGCAAATGGAAACTCTGCCAGCGAGTTTGGCTAAAATATTCATGGACAGCATCTGCTGCGGCCTCAGCCAGCCCACACAGAGTGTGTGTGTGTGTGTGTGTGTGAAGGAGAAAAGATGCAAGATTCACCATCTTTCCTCAGTGTGTGTGTGTGTGTGTGTGTGTGCCATGTGTGTGTGTGCACGTGTTTCTCATGTGCCCTTGCATGTCTGTTTGTGTGTGTGTGTCTGTACTTTGCATGCTTGAGTGTGTGTGTGTCCTGCTGGGGGTCAGTGCTTCTCGCTGTGTGTGTGTCTGCCTCGATCTGCTCTACCACACACACACCTCTCTCTCTCCCTCTCTCTCCCTCCCCCCCTCTGTCTCTCTCTCTCTCTCCCCCTCTATCTCCCCCCCTCCATCCATCCATCCATCCAGTATTAGTGCAGTAATCAGTGTTACAAGCGCTGTCATGTGATGACACACACACACACACACACACACACACACACACACACACACACACACACACACACACACACACACACACACACACACACACACACACACACACACACACACACACACACACACACACACACACACTAGGGCCAGTAATGATATGCATGCAGAGATCATGACAACATCATTATGGCCGCAGGCTGTTTTTCTTGTTGACAGCTAGACTCTGTGTGTGTGTGTGTGTGTGTGTGTGTGTGTGTGTGTGTGTGTGTGTGTGTGTGTGTGTGTGTGTGTGTGTGTGTGTGTACATATATACACACATCCCATTCTCTCTCTCTTAAGTGATTTATTGATGCCGGACTGAACTTCCACCCCCTCCTTCTTCTCCCTCTCTTGCTCTCTCTCCCTCCCTCTCTCTCTCGCTTGCCCACATCATTCCCTCTCTCCATTCTAATTTTTTCAGCCAAGCAGTGCCCCCCCCCCCCCCCTCCTTCCTCCTCTCATCCCCCATTCCCTCCATCCTCTGAATCCATCACCCCCACCCCAAGGGAGACACAATGATTTCTTGTTAGAGAACTCCAACTACTAAATGACATCTTCAGGAGAGAGAGAGAGAGAGAGAGAGAGAGAGAGGGAGAGAACACGAGCAATCGAGAGAAAGAGGATAAAGAGGGGAGGACAAACCGGGGGAGGGGGGGGGGAGGTGAAAAGAGGAGGGGGAGGAAGGACGGGAGGAGGAAAAGGGCAGATTGGGTTGAGGAAATGACAGCCAATGAACAGAGGATGTGGGAGGGAGTGGAGGAATAGACTGAGAAAGAAGAAACCAGGGGAAGGCAGGGGAGGAAAATCGAGATTGGGAGGGAGGGAGGGAGGGGGTGAGGTGGGGGGGGGGCATGACAAAAGCAAAGCGATTGAGATGGTGAAATGAACGGAGTGAGGGAGAGAAAAAAGAAAAAGTAGACAGCAGGAAGGCAGTGACCTGATTTAAAGTGAAATTCAGCATGGACTGTATGTCTGTGAAGAGACAGAAGTGGAGGGGGGGGGGGGGGGGGAGGGAGAGAGAGAGAGAGAGAAATCAATGGGGAAGATGGGAGACAGAGACAGGGATGGTAAAGAAATAGAGATTAAGAGAAAGGAACATTAAAAAAGACAAAGTAAGACAGCAACTGGAGGGAAAGGAGAGAAGAGGGAAAAGAGGATGGAGAAACGGGGCAGGAATGGATGGATGGGTGGATGGGTGGGTGGATGGATGGATGGATGGATGGATGGGTGGATGGATGGATGGATGGATGGGTGGATGGATGGATGGGTGGATGGATGGATGGGTGGATGGATGGAGGAGGCACAGAGGCGATAACAGACAGGGATTTATGACCGGAGAGAGGGGGTTCTGGAGGCTCGGGGAAGGGCAGAGTATTCTCATCCGCCTGTCGGAGGTGGAGAAATGAATTCTGTTTGTGGATCCTATTAACGCCTCCACAGCATAACGCCGACATGTAGGTCCATCACAGGGAGGACTGACATTACAGGGGGACAGGGACACAAAGACACAGAGAGACAGACAGAGAGACGGACAGACTTTCCTGAAAGATATTAGTTACTTCGAGTTGAGCTGATTGGGGGCGAAAGAAAGGAAGCAGAGGCGGCGATAAAAATCCAAGAGAATAATGCAAAGCTTTAGGAGAATGATGAGGGGGGGATGGGTGAGGGGGCGAGAGACATATCAAGGGGCAGAAAGAGAGCGAGAGCTCACTCACCTGTTTGTGCATTTCAATGTTAAGGCCGTAGGACATCTCATAATACTGAAACACAGGAGAACATCAGATCATATACATGAGTGTTCATAAAGACTGACATGAACAAGCTTTCGGATGTCGGTGAGAGTTTTCATAATATAATGAATATTTCCCATGAGGATATAAGAAGAAACTATCATATTCTTAGACTTCATGGGAATAAAAACAAAGCAAGAAGATGCATTATTAATCCAATCTTAATACATACTGTACATAAAACATAAGTTATGACAACGTCTGCAAACACGGGCTTCTAAATCAAATAGAAATCTTAAAAGTTAAATCACTACACCGCCCGACGACTCCCAAAAATGACATGTTTACAGCACATTATTTTTCTTCTGCTATAACTGTTGGGAATTATCTCAACCCCAACAGCTAAAAACAGATGCAGTTAGGCTGTTTAATTTTATTTTATCTGCACAAAAGATGAAATGCAGTGATAAAAATGATAATAACGGAACAGAACACAAAGAAAGTCTGATGACATTCTGTGTTTTTCTTATTGGAAACAAATCCCACTAAAAGCCTCAAAACAACAAAGAATTAATCCTAGAGTCAATCCCACACACACACACACACACACACACACACACACACACACACACACACACACACACACACACACACACACACACACACACACACACACACACACACACACACACACACACACACACACACACACACACACACACAGAGAGAGAGAGACATGTTAGGGAAAACACTCAAATGGCACACAAAAGAGGTATTAATCCACCGCTGAAAGTAGACCCCAACAAATACACAATTTACTCCGTTTGACTTCAGTTTTCTAAAAAAAAAATGTGCAAAAATGTGAATTACTTTTGCCTTCTTAAGAAATTAAACTATATATTTGTGTCTAGTTTTTAAAACATTAATGTCACGACACAGTAAGGAAGTCAGAAAGTACGAAAATGACAGATTATCATTGTTAATTTTGATCTTTTTATGGGATTTGTTGAAAACAACAACAAACAACATTGCCAGGCTTTTCCCAATAACACATAAAAATAAAGACATTTCAAAAAAGCATAATCATAAAACAAACACCCAAATATTCCTTCTTCCAGATAATAACAGATAACGAGTTATCCAGCTAAAAACAAAATCGCTGCCTCAACTCATTTGTGATGTTATATTTACTTAAATTGGCAATTACGTTGTTTTTACACAAATAAATACGAGTACAGAAGCCCAGAACTGCTCAAAATATTCCCGTGCTCCTTGATGCGATGCCAGGCTCTCACACTCGCACGTATATCCCTAAAAGCACCATGCCACTAATTTCACCTTGACGCTGCTGAAAGTCAGTGGCACCTAAATGACCCTGAGGCACGTTTAGGAAGCCAGAAACCCGAAGCGCTGTCGCCGGGCAGAAGAAGAAGGTGACGGACTATTGCAATAATCATGTCTAATGTGAGCTATGTGACCCTGGCTTTTACCCGAAAGAGCTGCGAGAAGCGCAGGAGATGAGGGTCTCTCTTTCCATCTACCTTCGGAGATGGATGAGAGAGAGAAAAAAAAAAAGGAGAGCATTTTAAAGTCAGATGTCTCGAAAAGTGACAGACTGACATTTGCTTTTCAGCGTGGCTGGTTGTGGAGAGGAGATTGGCAGCCAGAACAGGCTGGCAGGATGGGAGAGGCGGTGGCAGGGGTCCTCTCTCTCTAGACATCTTTTCTGGCAGTACGTGTGTGTGTGTGTGTGTCTGTGTGTGTGTGTGTGTGCAGGTGTGCATGTTAGGAGCACAAGCCTGCGACTGTGTAGACGTGTGTGTGTGTAGACGCGTGCATGTTTCCGAGTGTGTGTGTGCGCTCCTCTTTCTGTGTGCCACCATAAAAGACGCCTTTCCTGGCAGCTGGCGGCTCTGCTTGGCAGTTGGTGTGCCAACTTTCGCCTGTTGCTTAGCAACATCCAAACTCATCCAAACCCAAATCATCAGCCAGGAAAGGAGACCTGGTCTGTGCTTGATGCCAGCACCCCCCCTCCACACACACACACACACACACATCCCCCTCCCCATCACTAAAAACTTCAATCCCCTCACAAGTCTCCACTCGGTGCCAAGATTGCCACATAGCTCGTTTTTGGCACAGCGGGTTCTTGGCAGCCGACACTCAGTCAGCTGTGGCGGTGTGTGTGGCTCTGATCACAGGTAAAAAAAAATAAAATCAAGGCTGGAGGTTTGCAGACTTAAAAAACAAGGAAAGACAAAAGAGTTTGAGCCTTTCCTTTACCCAGAACCAATCATATGGCCACATATTTTCACACAGCACTTTGCCTTTCAAACGGCACGACTGCAGAGGAAACACAAACGATCACGTTTACTTCCTCTGCCCATGACGCAGATGCAAAAGCCATTCCTCCGGTTTTCTGTTTAATTGAAACTGCAGGAACGTCGACAACGAGCGGGCAAATTAAGCAGCGGTGTCAACGAACAAAAACCATGTGATCACACGAACCTCGAACGGAGCAGCGTGGGAGGAAATGACTGTGACAGCCAATGACACAGCAGCGAAACAACTACAATGTCTGCATTGCACAGTTAAAGTGTAGGGCTGGAACCACAATCCTCACTTTTAATTGCTCAATTATCGTCGTCATTAACCGATTAATCACTTGATGTTTAGAATGTCATACAATAATGGGGAAAAAGATGAGATGACACACTGAAATGACTCGTTTCATACAACCGTCTAAAAAAGGGGTGAGTGTTGGCACAATACGATACGTACGATACTTTGGTCGCGATACGTATCATGATATTGCGGTATAAATAAAGATGAAAACACAAGTACCTGTATATGTACATCAGATGATATTGATCAGAGGACAAATTGATTCAAAACTATTTCATTCAAAACAGCCTCTCCATTTTATTAATTCCCATGAAATTCACTGAAATAAATATTGAAAATAAAATGAAAAAGGATAAAATACTGCATTCACAACGCGTCTAAACATCAATCTTTTTTTTTTTTTTTATCGATCTTTGGAGTTGAAAAATCGATATTTTATCGGGTGGCAAAGTATCGCGATATATTGCCATATTGATATTTTTACCCACCCTTAGTCTAAAAGCTCCATGTCATCAACTTTAATAAACCAGCAAAAAAACACCAAAACACCAAATATAAATAAAGTA